>NW_028249516.1:0-205783 GCF_964263255.1 Lissotriton vulgaris | reverse complement strand
AAATCACCGATGAATAAATAATAGCAAACCTCAGCCGGTGAATGCGAACCAGCAACCAGACATCAAGAACCAAAATATCACTCCTGTACCGATGCACTCCCGTCTGCGCCACCAGGGCCTCCGCACCCATCGTCCATCTTCGGCAGCAAGTCGAGCCAGTCACCAGCACAGTCCGGTCGATCAAAAAAGAAAGTACGCTCTTGATACTCGACGCGAAGTCGAGTCGGAAATAGCATCGCATACTTGAGTCCCAAGTCCCGCAAGCGCCGTTTCACTCCCTGGAACCCCATCCCTTGTCGCTAGACTTGAGGAGTGAAATCCGGATATATGGAGACTGAACTGTTCTCATACTTCAATGGGCCGCGCCTTCGTGAGGCCTGGAGGATAGCATCCCGATCCCGAAAGTGGAAGAGCCTAGCTATGATAGGCCTTGGGGAAGCCCCCGGTTTAGTCTGTCCACCCGGGAAACGATACGCACGCTCAACCGCAAAGAATTTGCTAAGTCCGGCGGGAGCGAGATGGGTGACGATCAGATCCTCCACTAGCAGGTCAACTGTAGTGGCGCCGTGGCTCTCAGGCACCCCGACCAAGCGAATGTTGTTACGCCGGGCCCTGTTTTCATACTCGTCCAGACGTCTGGCCATCATATCGTGCGATGATCGCAGGTTACCAATCTCCGACTGTGCATCCGCCATATTAGCGACAAGACTGGAGGCCTTAAGGTCCAAGGCCTTGACCCTCTCGTTGGTCTTAGCCAAGTCCGCTCTAATGAGGGTGACATCAACGGCCACCGTGTCGATCTTGGACACAATAGCCTCATATTGTAGCCCCATATCAGTCTTCATCCCAGTGATGGCACGCATTAGGTCCTGGAGCGAGACCTCCGATGACGCCACAAGGTCCGTCCTCGGGTCTTCAAGACTACGGCCAGCACCACCGAGGGAACCCTTCGGTTGTGTGTATCGATCCATAACAATAGTTTGCCCCACGGGTCGGCACCTTCGTCTTGCGCTTCTCGGCTTCAGGTTTGGTCGCCATATTGGAAGCCGCGCCCCGAAGGGGCCCTCTGGACCTGGTGTAAATGGCAAATATCGTTAGGTCGCCAAAGCAAAATTCTTGTCCAAAATCGTAGATTGTGAGACTTAGGATATGGCCGGAAAGCACAGCGGGTCAAGGCCACCGCGGCTCGAAATCAGGATCACTTTCAGAACAGTCAACTAGGAGGTCCAGGAGAAACCGAAACTGAAAGTAAAAATGTCACCGGTGGGAAGGATGTCCCTTCACCGCTGTTGTTGACTTACGTCTCGGCCAGCCAGAGCAGCAGAGACCCCGGCCTCGTCCGGGGGCAGGCCAGAAAGTTGAAGACGATGTAAAAATGGTTCCCGAAGTCCGATCTTAGTTCTTGAAAGTTTATCAGGATCAGCGAGAGTAGATCTTCAAAAGCCCAAATAGAAATTCAGGATATTTCAAGGATATTTGTAAGAAGGCGGCGCGGGTCGCGGGAGCCCTCTGCTTACGTTACCATCTTGGATGCCCGCGTAGCTCCTCTACAGGAAATAATTTTAGGGAAAAATTCAAAATGACATTAAACTTGGGTGGAGTTTAGGGCTATTGTAGTGGTTTTGAGCTCAGGGATTTTGACTTTTTTGATGTACCGGGGACTCTACTCTTGATGACGGAAAACAGCCTTAATAAATAATCTTAAACAACGAGTGTTGTAAACAACGATTCTTAACCCGTTGGCTGCTTCCGCTTTTTTGCGGCAGTGCAGCCGTTTTAAAAAAACGGGCGCGGTCGCGTCGGCTATTGGCCGACGGCAGCAGCCAACAGGCTCAGAAGGCAATCGACGTGTTTGGCAGGGCTCTGCCTGCATTGTCGGTTATTTCAGAGGCTACCTGATTTTACTCTTTTAATAATTTTTTTTTAAATGTGCGAGGCTGAAACAAATCTGATTGTGCTTTTAAAACTGTATTTTTGTCATATGCTGCTACAAATTGCTTATTTGCACATTCTTACCCTGTGCAGGACCGGAGCGGTCGCTCAAGGCTTCTGGTGTCTCCCCTGGTCGGGTCTGCAGGAGAGTAGGGTCTGCAATCCTATGATCACCCAGATTTTTTGCTTTTGTTTCACTGGTTTATGACTTTCTCTGGCTGTGGGCCTGCCAATCAGACCCACAGCCTAGCTGCTCTCTCACTAAATTGACATGTGTACCTTAGGTGCATTACCCAATTGGAACTGGGCCACCTTATCAGACCATGTAACTCAGGGCATAGGTGTACCCATGGCCTACCAGGGGCTGAAGCATGTATTATGCCACCCCTGGATGGCCATCTAAATCTGACACAACTGGCTGCACGACAGCTGGGGCAAGGTGGTGTAATCACCCCTTGCTTTAGATATAGTATACCTATATCTAACCCTAAAAATGGACACACGGATTCCTATCAGTCACTCTTATGGCAGGCCTTGACAATCCTGAAGGCAGAGTGCATGGAATCGTGTGAGATGGTGCTCTGGCATGAGCTGAGCCCGTTTGCAGCTTGCGGAACCAAGTCCTAATAGCTGTTCCATGATAACGCATACCATATACTCTTAAGTGCATTATAATCCTCACGGTCAAATGCTATTTTTGGTATTGCTTTATCAAAACATGTCGAGTAAGGTGTCATACGAATTGGAATACTAACCCCTCGCCAATTCTGGCGACGGGGTTAGCATTCCACCCTTCTAGAGGGACACGACATGTATGTAACTGTGAACCCCGGTTAAAGTTAACTGAAGCCTCAGCTCCACAAAATGGATGCTGCCACCACAGACACAAGTCTGACCTCCTGCTGCTGGGAGTCCTTCCAGCGAGGAGAGCTTGGACAAAGGGTTTCCTGTCGGGGCGGTGCTAGCACCATCCCAGACAGGGTTTTGTGTATCCTGGGTAGGCAGGGCTTTACAGGAAGGTGACTGCAAGTGGCACCCCGGTGCTCACTACGCATCTGCCGGCTAGAACCAGTTCCAGGGGCACACCAGCCCCTGGCCTGGGGAAAGTCCGGCATGGGATAGGGGTGTAACCACCCCCCTTCCTGGTCCCACCCCTAGGGCAGGACCTAGTCACGTACCCACCCCTTTAGGATAAAGGCAGGAGCGGGGACCCTTCCAAATTAGATCATCTTTGAATCAAGAAACTACTTTCTACGAAAGGAACTCTCGACTCTTCTCAAGATTTCTCCCTTGTGGCTAAGGAGTAGTCACCCTGCATCCGCAGGCACCATCTAAGAACTCTGCGGTTTGCTGCACGTCCTTCCTCAGGAATCCGACCGACCAGCACGACGAGACCCGGCTTCCCTGGCACCTCTGACCTCTACCTACCTCTACAGCTAAGCTGAGAACCGTAGGTGCGACGAGACCTCGAGGGACCAGCCATCATCAGAACTGCACGACTTCTATCCAGCACGACCACCGAGGGATCCTCTGGTGAGTGCTTTGGGGTCCAAGAAGCCCAGACCCTGAGCAGCTCCAGCACCGAAGTCCAGCCCCCCAGCATCTCCACGATCTGCGGTGGGGCCCTTCTGCTTTTTGCTGCTCACCGCGTTGTCTGGCTACTAGCCCGCTGGCTTGTGGCCTTCCCGACGACGATCAACGACGACAACACTGCTGGTCTGGTTGCTCCAGACTGGCCCTTGCTCCCTTCCAAAGGAGGAGCACCCCGGACCCTCCTGGTCCACTCCAGACGCCATTTTAGGTCCACCGCGTGGGCTTGAATTTGCCAAGACTTGTTGCCCCAATCCTGGGTCCAGCGTCGTCGACAGCATCAACCATCGTGGGACAGCTCGCACCTCCATCCTGGTCGCCGTCAACGCCTCCTGGTCCGTGAGACTGCAGAGCCCAGCGTCGCCCACTCACCTAGTCGAGGTGACTACCATCCGGTGCCCTCCTGGTGCCATCTGATCACTGGCTAGTGGTCAAGAACTTGGTCTCCTCTGCTTTCAGGTGTCATCCATCTTCGATCCAGGCTTGGATCACTTCGAACTATCTTCACTGGTCGCCTGCCAACAACTTCTTTCTTCAGGCTCCTGGTTCGTCAACCAGGATTCCCGACGTCTTTTCAGACCTATGCAGCTGCAGCCCCTGGGCTAGGTAACTTCGGCATTTCGGTGTGCCAGCATAGCCTCACTATCCAAGGGTCCAGATCCACTTTCGATCTACCTAGTTGGGTTCGCCCGAGAACACTAACTTTTGCCTTTACTAGCTCCCATAGACTTTGTCCCGCATCCCGCGTGAGAGTGCACACTCTGCACCAGAGTCCCCTAGGCCTCCTACTAGTAATCTGAAGGTTCAGTAACGTAGTCCTAGCGATTCCAAAGCCTATTAGTACAGTACTTACCTGCTAGTAATTTCGCATTCCACTTTCAGAGTATATGGCTTTTCGTGCCCCTCGGGCATTTGTGTAAATTGTGCAACTTAAAGTATTTTCGCAAGAGTTTTGTTGTGTGCTTAGTACCCTGTCCTCATAAAGAGTACAGGGCTGTTGTGATCTAAATAAATACACTGTTTATTTTCATAACACTTGTGTGGTGTCCTTTCACTTGGTGTTCAAGGGGTATATGTGATGGTATAACAGCTGGCTTAACAAGCCCTCTAGAGTTTAGCCCGAAGACTGCTCGTATCCATGCTACTAGGATAGCTGGTCTATAAGGTTGACTTACAACCAATCACCATAAGGGTTGTCTGGACTGATACAAAGTGCTCACTAGAATAGTGAACATTATATATCAGGCCAACTTCTCACAGGGTCCGTCCGTGCGAGCGGACCCGCCATCTTGGGTGGAGTTGGGCCACAGTCTAGTGGTCGGGGCTGCACGCTCTGGGCTCCATATAAAGATTACTGGAGCGAGCGTGCAGACCCTATCTGGCTCAGAAGGCACTCGACGTGTTTGGCAGGGCTCTGCCTGCATTGTCGGTTATTTCAGAGGCTACCTGATTTTACTCTTAATTATTTTAAAAAAAAACGTGCGAGGCTGAATCGAACCAGATTGTACTTTTAAAACTGTATTTTTGTCATATGCTGCTATAAATTGCTTATTTGCACATTCTTACCCTGTGCAGGACCGGAGCGGTCGTTCGAGGCTTCTGGTGTCTCCCCTGGTCAGGTCCGTCCGTGCGAGCGGACCCGCCATCTTGGGTGTAGTTGGGCCACGGTCTAGTGGTCGGGGCTGCACGCTCTGGGCTCCATATAAAGATTACTGGAGTGAGCGTGCAGACCCTACCTGGCTCAGAAGGCACTCAACGTGTTTGGCAGGGCTCTGCCTGCATTGTCGGTTATTTCAGAGGCTACCTGATTTTACTCTTAATTATTAAAAAAAAAAACGTGCAAGGCTGAAACGAACCTGAATGTGCTTTTAAAACTGTATTTTTGTCATATGCTGCTACAAATTGCTTATTTGTACATTCTTAGCCTGTGCAGGACCGGAACGGTCGCTCGAGGCTTCTGGTGTCTCCCCTGGTCGGGTCCGTCAGTGCGAGCGGACCCGCCATCTTGGGTGTAGTTGGGCCACGGTCTAGTGGTCGGGGCTGCTCGCTCTGGGCTCCATATAAACAACACTGGAGCGAACGCGCAGCGGGCGCGCCAAAGGCAAGGCCGTCTGCGCCTGTCCGCGACAAGGAAGCGCCCAGCGCCAGTTATGCTGCCTGTTTTGGCCCCCAAGATATGTGCCAACAACTTTCCGGCCCTCCTTACTCGAGAGAGATGCTCTTACAGATTGGTAGGCTTCACGCAGATAATGGAATACTCAGATTGCTGCATACGGCCCAGCCACAAGCAGATTTTCTTGCTAACAATCTTTTGAGATGTGAGCTTTTAAATGTCAAGTCCCTGCCAAAGCATAGCGTAGAGATCCAGCTGATGATTGAGACACGAGTTGGACGTTCTGTTTATGACCGAAACGTGGACTCATGTTGACTGTCTGGTCGAGCTCGGCTGTGCTTGCCCTCCTGAGTTTACATTTTTACATCTTCCCAGACCTATTGGTAGGGGTGGGGGGGTAGGAGTTATTTATAATGCAACTTGTAAAATTGACATTATTGATCTGGACCCCGCGGTGGTAACGGAGCTGCTGGGGTTATCTATCCGGACTTGTTCTGGGATTGTCTGCACTGGTGTGTTATGCTATAGACCGCCAGGGGCTTTCAGCATTCTGCAACAACAAGCGCTTTTAGCCACTCTGACTAATATTGCAGCGTCCCACCATAAGCTGGTCATTCTGGGGGATTTTAATCTTTGGCGCAATGGCTCCCTTGATTTGGGTCTCCTCAACTTACTTCAATCTTGCAAAAGCTTTGGCCTTTTTCAGCAAGTCACTGGAGCCACTCACAAGGCGGGGAACCTCCTAGATTTAATGTTTGCGGTCCCTAGCCTGCTGGCTATGGGGGAAATCTTGCCTACGGACTGGTCAGACCATTTTCTTGTCAAATTTTTCGTAATCATTAAGGGTGCTTACACTAAGGCTCCACCGGCTATTAAGGAATTTCGGTGTAGAGACTGGGAGGCGCTTGCTCGTTTGAATGCCTCGGACGGGGTATTCAATGTGAGTAAGTCCTTTGGCTTGGACAAGCAAGTTGAGGAGAATTATACCTCACTCTGCTCAGGGATCACGGCGGTGTTGGATGCTCATGCTCCCTTAAAAACACGTCGTTGTAAGGGGAATGTCTCTGCCCCATGGTTCAACAATACGCTGGTTAATTTGAAGCAGGGTTGTAAACAGGCAGAAAGAAGATGGAGGCGGGATTATGATGAAGCATCAAGGATGCTATGGAAAAGCAAAGTCTTGGAATATAAAAGTGTGATTAAGAAATCCAAGGCTGACTAATATTCCTCCGTGATCTGCACGGCTGCTAATAGCTCCAGGAGCATCTTCAATATATTAAACAGCCTGACTAGCCGTGAATGCTCTAAAAATGCCATTGTCCCGTCTCAAGGACTCTGTGAGAACTTGGCTAAATTCTTTAAGGAGAAAATCGAGCAAATTAATGAGGATTTGGAGGCTTCCCCTGACACCTGTCACCCTAATGACATCGAATTTGGGGAAACGGTAGACAGGGATGACGAATCAGCCTGGACGTTGGGGGAACCACTACTTGAATTCCCACTCCTCACGGAAGATTTATTTCGTGAGCTGGCTAGGGGGATCTCTTCCGGGTCTCCTCTGGACCCTGTGCCATGCAAAATTTGGAAGGAGTATGAGGAGGAATTGTTACCCACACTCCGCCTAATTTGCAACCAATCCATCGCTACTGGTACTGTCCCAGCACAGTGGAAACAGGCTGTGATTTCCCCCTTGCTGAAAAAGCCCTCTTTAGATCCGGACTGCTCCAAAAATTACAGGCCTATTTCCCTGCTGCCTTTTCCAGCTAAGGTGGTAGAGCGCCTGGTCAGTGCAACCCTCTCTAAACATCTTGAACAGCATCATTTACTAGAGAATGATCAATTTGGTTTCCGGCCAGCTCACGGGACCGAAACGGCTCTGGTGACCGCCGTGGATGAGCTTCAGAGGCGTGCAGACAGGGGACAGACAGCGTTCCTGATTCTGTTAGATATGTCTTTGATACGGTTAATCATAAGATTTTGCTGAACGGTCTATTTGAGGCTGGGGTGAGAGGTAGTGCCCTGGCGTGGTTTCGATCTTTTTTACAGGATAGGCAGCAGGCAGTGTCTCTGCCCCCTTTTCAATCAGTGTTCAATCAGGTGCCTCGTGGAGTCCCACAGGGCTCAGCAATTAGTCCCATACTTTATAATCTCTATCTAAAACCCTTGAACTCGCTTATTGTAACCTATGACATCAAGACTGTGAACTCTGCTGATGATACGCAGATGATCCTCTCCTTTGAGGGAGAGGATTCAACATCTTTGGAAGTTTTCCACAATTGTCTGCAGGATACGTCACGGTGGCTAAAGGATAACTCTCTTCAGTTAAATGCTGGTAAGATGGAGGTGCTTTTTAGCGCTGGGAATAAGATCTCCCGCCCGTTTCCAGAAAACATTTGGCCTCCTGAATCAGTGACTAAAGTACGGCCTGTGGCTTCAGTCCGTAATTTAGGGGTCATGCTTGATCAAAAACTTAGTATGGAGACTCATGTAAAAAAAAGGACCGCCTGCTGTTTTGCTATTCTCCGATCTCTGAGGAAAGGTTTGCCACTTTTACCATTCCTGGCACGTGCTCAAGTGGCAAGGTGCACAATCCTCAGTAGATTGGATTATTGCAACACTCTTTTGCTGGGCTCCCCTGAGTTTCTGTTGGATAGGCTTCAATGTATGCAATCAGCAGCTGCCCGGGGCTCTGGGGCTTCCTAGAAGAGCACATGGACCAGCTGCCCTTCCGAAGCTGCACTAGCTACCTTTGCGACAGAGGATACAATTTAAAGCCCTCTGTCTGGTGTTCAGGGCTCTGCATGGAACTGGTCCTGCCTCCTTGCAATCAAAATGTACCTGGTACACACCAGCCAGGCCTCTTCGGTCTTCAGAAGCCAGGCTGGTGAAAGTACCTAGATTTAAGAAGGTCAGAGCAGGCGGCAGATCCTTCGAGGTGGCAGCTGATAAATTATGGAATCTGCTCCCACTTAAGATAAGGCAAACGAAGGAACTTCTCCCATTTAGGAGAAAGATCAAAACCTGGTTGTTTCCTAAGTGACCGATTGTGTGGTCTTGCCCTGTCTGATACTTGTTTGCCCGTGAGTCAGTTAGCACCAGTATGCCTGCAAGGTGACAGTGCGCTTTATAAATAAACAAAATAAAATAAATTAAACAACAACCTTTTTAATGAACCACAACTTCCTAAATAAACCACGACCTACACGAACAACAACCTCCTCATAAAACTGGCCAATAGATGGCACTGCAACCCACGATTTATGAAGGGCACGAGTAAGGTACCTACCTAAGTTATCCATCTTCGTTTTGCTGCATCGTGGTTAAAAGGCTGCAGTGGTTTCCTTTCCATCAAATAATCAGCTTCAAGGTCTTTGAACTAACTCACAAAATCTATTTCAGGGAAGACAATCTGGGCGCAAGTTTTCATCTGAAGCACTACAGTTCTCAAAGGACTCAGAGACCAGTAGGTTGACTGCTACACAGTCCATGTATTTTATTTTTTTGTTTTAACTTTGCTGAAGTTTGAAAAGAGTGTGTTTTTCTATATTCAGGATCATTGCAAAGCTCCGTAGGTTACGTTGCAACATAGATGTAGCAGAAGGGACGTATAACCTCCCGAGAAGAACACCACGATAAGCTTACTAATATTGAACCAATATTCTGGTCAATACATGGAAGAAGATTCCGTTATACCTACATCATCCCCACAAGAACCCCTTTGAGGGTTGGAATTATCACCTCAAAAAATAACTAAAGAAACAGTGGAGAATAGCCTTGAAAAAGTCGGGGGTTACATTCCCCAAAACGACGAAACACGTGTCGGCTGTGACGTCTCCTGAAATAAACAACAACCACCCTGAATAAAAGGAATGAGAATTTATTTTGTGTGCGAACTGTATGGTGGAAACACATGTATATATTTGTAACATGGTATACTAAACGTGTGCTAAGGAGTCTCAAGCATGGCTCAGTGAGTGCAGCCAGGTAAGAGATGGTGCAACCATTTGCATATCTCTTAAATTCTGTCTAGCTAAGTGGGACCTACGAGCGTCCGATACATCAGTGCATGGCTGTTACTCATGATAAGGGTGTAATATATATATATTTTTTCCCTAGTTTGTAGATCAGTAACGACTGAAGCACAGCTCAGAGATCTGCATTTTTTCTGGACAAAATGTGTTGAAATCACTTTCTAGAAAGGCTTACAATAATAGAGGCATAATCACCTATGGCTAAGAAGTCTTACCTTTGGTAACAATATATCTGTAAGAAACAGTAGTTAGTATTAGATTCCTTACCTTAAAATATCCCCAGGCGTCAGTCTGGATCCGGAAATTTTTGCGTAGCAGTACCCCAGCGCGTCGGTAGGTGTCGTCTGCGGCTCCGCGTCCGTCGTCAGCATGACGTCGTCGGAGTACTTAGACGCTGCCCTCGCGTGCTGTCAGTTCTTATACACAGCTTTTCCGCGCCAGAAACGCAGAGCCATGATAAAAATCAACACTGGTGCCATGAAACTAGGGCCCTGAAAAGGGATGACCTTAACCCTAGGTATCGGTTCGCAGACCAGGGAGGATGAGTGGGGCGGTAAGGAATCTAATACTAACTATTTTTTCTTACAGATATATCGTTACCGAAGGTAAGTATCTTGTGAAAACTGAAAGAAACAAGTTAGCATTAGATTCCTTACCTTAGAATAGATACCTCAGCAATACCAACCCCGGTGGTGAGTCTGCGAACCAATAATCACATCAGGAAGTCCTGGAGAACGGAACGGCCGAAAAAGCCATCTCTCCGGACTTGGCTGTCCAGGCAGTAGTGTCTTGCGAACGTGTGCAGCGAGGCCCACGTAGCTGCCTGACAGATGTCCTGCAAGGGGACTCCCCGACCCAGGGCAGTAGTAGCCGCCGTGGCCCAAGTGGAATGAGCACGCAGCACCACAGGAGGCTCCTTTTTAGAAAGAGAATAACAAGCCTTCATGCACAAGACGACCCATCGAGAAATGGTTTGTGCACCGCCCGACCTTTCTTAGCGCCCACGTAACTAACAAAGAGTTAGTCATCCATCCGGAACTGGCGTGTGCGATTCAGATACTATGAGAGCACCAGTGTCTGGGGAGGCATCCAGGCCACTGGCTTCCCCTAGTTCCTGTGTCCAGTCCTGAAATACTGGCACTCACGTGCCAGAGGGTCCTCAGACCCCTCCCAGTCTGCCTTGTCATCCATCTCCTGGAATTCAGGGGTAAAGGATGCACCCAGATCATCGAAGAATTCCTCTTCGGTCGGCGCCGAATGCGGCGTCGATCGAGTGGTGGACCAGGGACGGCGTCGTGCGGGGACGGCGTCAGGGGCGACAACCTAGGGGCCGGCGAGGTCCTAAGGTCGACCAGCGACGACCCGGAACCGGATCCAGCGGGGCCCTGCGGTGCCGGGACCGAAGTCGCAGACGGCGCCGAGGCCGAAGCACCCGGCCCACTTGGGCTTCCAGTCGGGGCCGCGGGCCCGAAAGCGTCACAGAACCCGACGGAGGAGTGAGCGACCTCATGGCCGTTGTGTTCTGCCCAGGGACCGGTGGGTAAGGAGCAGGCCGCGACGCCTGTGGCGGAGCTGCGTGGGTGGGGTCACCCGAACCCCCAGCCGCATCGCTCGCTGGGGGAGGGGGGGGGGGTCGGGTGAGTCAGAAGAGCGATGTCGCCTCTTCGGCTACTTGTGCCTCTATGCAAAGTTCAGCGAAATGGTATAAAAACTCTGAGAACACGCAGAAAGTCCGGGTACACGCAGAATTGCTTGTTCGCGATGCTTTTTTCCTGTTCGCGATCGCTGTTTGCGTGCTTGGGGAGAAACATCTCGCAAACACGCATTTTGCGAACGAGCAAACAATTCCGCGAAGCCGCAGAATGCAGAATTTTTGGCAATTTCGCTTTCTGTGCGGAACGCGAAATAACGCAAATGGAACGGAATTTACCACCCAGACCTAATTTGGAATAAAATTAGAGCGACAGGTAGTAGTACAGTATTGTGGGGTGGGGATTTTAATGTTATCCTGGATGATGACATGGACAGGAAAGGTGCTGCTCGATCATTACCCCCAGCTGCCAGCGCCGCCTTAAATGCCATAGTCTCAGATGGGGATTTCCTAGACATATGGCGTAGTAGACACCCCTTAGTGAAACAAGGCACATGTATTTCCGACCATCACAGTGCTTGGTCTCGTCTTGACGAACAAGTTACTTACCTTCGGTAACGATATATCTGTAAGAAACAGTAGTTAGTATTAGATTCCTTACTTTAGAATATCCCCAGGCGTCAGTCTGGATCCGGAAACTTTTGCGTAGCAGTACCCCTGCGCGTCGGTAGGCGTCGTCTGCAGGCGTCCCCTGCGGCTCCGCGTCCGTCGTTGGCGCCGTGCGCCGTGATGACGTCGCTGGAGTATATAGACGTCGCCTCCGCGCGCTGACGTCAGTTCTTTGCACACAGCCTTTCCGCGCCAGAACACGCAGAGCAATGTGAGAACCAATACTGGTGCCATTTGAAACTAGGGCCCTGAAAGGGATGTCCTTAACCCTAGGTATCAGTTCGCAGAACGGGGAGGATGGGTGGGGCGGTAAGGAATCTCATACTAACTACTGTTTCTTACAGATATATCGTTACCGAAGGTAAGTAACTTGTTCATCTGAAAAAAACAGGTTAGTATTAGATTCCTTACCTTAGAATAGATACCCCAGCAATACCAACCCCGGTGGTGGGTCTGCGAACCAATACAAACATACACCAGAAAGTCCTGGAGGACAGAACGGCCAAAGAAGCCATCCCTCCGGACTTGACTGTCCAGGCAGTAGTGCCTCGCAAAAGTGTGCAGCGAGGCCCACGTAGCCGCCTGGCAAATGTCCTGCAAGGGGACTCCCCGGCCCAGGGCAGTAGTAGCCGCCGTGGCCAGAGTGGAATGGGCCCTCAGCCCAACAGGATGCTCCTTCCGAGCCAAAGAGTAACACGCTTTGATGCATAGAACGACCCACCGAGAGATGGTCTGTTTATGCACCGCCCGTCCCTTCTTCGCACCCACGTAGCCAACAAACAGTTGGTCATCCACCCGGAACTGGCGTGCGCGATCCATATAAAATGAAAGCGCACGTTTTGGGTCCAGACGATGGAGCCGCTCTTCATCCTTTGAGGGATGCGGAGGCGGGAAGAAGGAGGGTAAGGTGATGGACTGCCCGATGTGAAAAGCAGAGACTACTTTGGGCAGGAAAGAAGGTCTAGTTCTCAGAACCACCTTGTCTGGATGAATGGACATGAAAGGAGGTTTGACAGAAAGAGCCTGGAGCTCACTCACTCTCCTGGCAGAGGTGATGGCAACCAGGAAGGCCGTCTTTAAAGTCAAGAGACGGAGAGGACAGGAATGAAGGGGCTCAAAAGGAGCACACATCAAGAAGGTTAGAACCAGGCTCAAGTCCCACTGAGGCATCACAAACGGAACAGGCGGATACATGCGTGTGATGCCCTTCAAGAATCTTGTTACAATAGGGGACTTGAACAAAGAAGGTTGATCAGGCAGCCACAGAAAAGCCGAAAGGGCAGAAAGGTAGCCCTTGATAGTGCCCAGAGCAGAGCCCTGCTGGGCAAGAGAGAGAAGAAAGAGGAGAACCTCGGAAAGAGGGACAGAAAGGGGATCCACAGCCTTTGCTGTGCACCATGCCACAAATTTGTTCCACTGGCAGGCGTATACCGACTTTGTGGAGGAACGCCTGGCTGCCAGAATCACATCACAGACTTCAGGAGGCAAGTCAAATGGCCTCAACTGTCGCCGCTCAATCTCCACGTATGGAGGTGGAGGCTGGACAGGTTTGGGTGGAGGACCGTCCCCTGCTGCTGCGACAGAAGGTCCTCCTGAAGAGGCAGGCGGATCGGGGGACCGACTGACATGCTGAGTAGCTCGGGATACCAGTACCTTCGAGCCCAGTCCGGAGGATGACTCGGGCCCGGTCGCGCCTGATCTTCAGCACTCTGGGCAGAAGTGGTATAGGCGGAAAGGCGTATAACAGACCGCAACTCCACTCGCGCCGAAAGGCGTCGCCGTGCGAGTGCCGTCTTGGAAACTCCAACGCGCAGAACTGATGACATTGCGCGTTCTCTTCTGTGGCGAATAGATCTAACCAAGGCTCTCCCCATCGCAGAAAGAGGCCTTGCGCCACGTCCGAGTTCAGACGCCATTCGTGATCCATCGAGCACCGACGGCTGAGTTTGTCCGCCCTGGCGTTCAGAGAACCTGCCAGGTGTTGAACCGCCAGAGTTACGCCCTGACGTTCCAGCCACTGCCAGAGGAGCAGAGCCTCCTGGCAAATGGTCCACGACCCCACCCCGCCCTGCTTGTTGCAGTACCACATGGCGGTGGTGTTGTCCGTGAACACCTGCACCACACTCCCGCTGACAAAGGGGAGGAATGCCTTCAGTGCCAAACGAATCGCCCGGAGCTCCAACAGGTTTATATGGAGCCGGGACTCCGCCGGAGACCAGATGCCTCTGATCTCTGCCTCTCCCAAGTGGCCTCCCCAGCCCTGGAGGGACGCGTCCATCACAACAACGTGCTCCGGTTGGGGAAGGGAGAGGGATCTGCCTCTGACCCAATCGCGGTCCATAAGCCACCACTGTAGTTGTCTCGCAGTGCCCTCCGAGATCAAGACATGGTCGGACAAGTTGCCCTGATGCTGGGCCTACTGAAACTTCAGGTCTCACTGCAGAGCCCGCAGCCGCCACCGGGCGTGATGCACCAGAAGAATGCAGGAAGCCATCAGCCCCAGCAGCCGCAGCGTCAACCTGACCGAAACCCGGGATAATGGCTGAAAGATGGGAATCAAAGCCTGTATATCCTGGACTCGCCGTTCCGGAGGATAGACCCGAAACTGCGCCGAGTCGAGAACCGCTCCAATGAAAAGGAGCTTTTGAGAGGGGCACAGGTGTGATTTCGGCACATTGATGGAGAACCCCAGCTCGTGCAGGAGGTCTGCCGTCATCTGAAGGTGGCGGACGACTGTCTGGGGCGAGCCCGCCTTCAACAACCAGTCGTCTAGATAGGGGAAGACTGAAACCCCTAATCTGCGCAGATGGGCTGCGACTACCGCCATCAACTTTGTGAACACCCGTGGGGCGCTGGTAAGGCCGAAGGGGAGCACGATAAACTGAAAGTGCTTGTGGCCTACCGTGAACCGCAGGTAACGCCGGTGGGCCGGCAGGACGGGGATGTGAAAATACGCACCCTGCAAGTCCAACGCTACCATCCAGTCTTGCGGGTCTAGAGCAGCCAAGACCTGAGCCAATGTCAACATCTTGAACTTCTCCTTCCGGAGGAAGCCGTTGACGTTCCTTAGGTCCAAGATCGGAGGTAGGCCCCCTTTGTCCTTCTTGGGTACCAGAAAGTAGTGGGAATAGCAACCACGTCCTACTTCTGGCCCAGGAACGCGCTCGATGGCCCCCTTGGCCAAGAGGGCAGTAAATTCCTCCCTCAGAAGTGCCAAGTGGTCCCCCGACACACGGTGGTTCTGCGGTGGCATGGCTGGAGGAGTGGTCTCGAAGGGGAGGGAGTAGCCCCTTCGGACGAGCTGCAGCACCCACCTGTCCGATGTTATTGTGCGCCAGTGGAAGAGGTGATGGTGAACCCTGCCCCCCACCGGCGTCACATGGGCCTGAAAGCACGGACTAGGAGGATTTAGTGGCAGATGCTGCGGGGGGAGGTGTGGCCTGACCTCGCCGCTGTCCCCGACCGCCACCACAGCGGTTTCCACGGCCGCCACCGCGTTGATAAGTCTGTTGCGGCGCGTGGCTGGCAGCACGTGTGGGACCGCCCCTTCCTTTGCCACGAAAGGAGCGAAACGAACCCGTTTACTGGCGCTGGGTCGAGAGACCCAAGGACTTGGCCGTGACCCTGGAGTCCTTGAAGGGCTCCAGCGCGTGGTCCGCTTTGTCGACAAACAGGCGACTGCCATCAAACGGCATGTCCATTAATGCATTCTGGACATCTGCGGAGAAGTTGGCGGATCTCAGCCAGGCGTGGCGACGAATCGCCACCATCGTGGACATCGCTCTGCCCAGCGAGTCGGTCGTATCAAGACCACACCTGATGGAGTATCTTGCTGCGTCTCGGCCTTCAATCATAGCCTTGCCGAGCTTAGCCCGTACCTCCGGCGGGCATTCAGGCAGCAGGTCCGCGACCGTATCCCACAGAGAGTGGGTGTAGCGGCCCAAGAGGCACGCGGTGTTGCAAGACCGCAGTCCCAGACTCAGGGACAAGAAGACCTTTTTGCCATACTGGTCGTACGTCTTTGATTCCCTGTCGGGCGGGGCCGACGGGAATGCGGTTTGGGAAGTGGAGGCCTGGATCACCAGACTCTCAGGGGTGGGATGGGTGGACAGAAACTTGGGGTCGTCCGAACACTGACGGTGGCGTCTGGCCACGTTCTTATCAACAGGCGAACCTGAAGCGGGCCTGGACCACGTGCCCAAAAGAACGTCAGTTAAGGCCTCGTTGAACGGCAGTAGTGGCTCGTGTGGGCATGACTGCGGTTTGAGGACCTCAGTGAGGATGTTAGTCCTCACGGCCGCGACGGGGAGCACAAGGTTTAGAGCCTTGGCAGCCCTCATCAACACCACTGAATACGCTGCCCCCTCCTCCGAAGCCACGGTAGGAGGCGAGACAAAGCCAGGGTCGGGGGAGTCATCCAGACCACTGGCGTCACCCAAGTCACCCGTCCGGTCCACGTCGTACTGACACTCGCGGGTCAGAGGGTCCTCAGACCCCTCCCACTCCTCTCCGTAATCTACATCTTCACCATATTCGGAATCAACAATGTAGACCGGCTCCTCGGGGTTCACAGGCCCCATCGGCGTCAGACTCGGCGTCGGACGACGCCGGTTCGACTCCGCGTCCGGAGTCGGAGAGGGAATTGGGCGGCGCCGCCCGGAGCCGGCGCCGGAGAACCGGCGCCAGGGGTTGCCCCGATGGAATCGGCGCCGGAGAGGCCGGTTGACCAGCCGGCGTCGACCCTGAGGGCCCCTGCGGCGCCGGAGCCATCGGCGGCGCCGGGGCCGGAGCACCCAACGGCGTCGGGGCAGGAGCACCCGAACCGCTAGGGCCCCCGGACGGGACCACAGGGCCCGAAGGCACCGTAGAACCCGTCGAGGAGACAGAGCCCTCATGGCCATGAGGAACGCCTCTATCTCCTCGGGCGACGCGCCTTGCCCAGGGACCGCAGGGTATGGAGCAGGCCGCGCCGGCGACTCACGCGGAGCCGCGGGGTTGGGGCCACCCGAACCCCCGGCCGCATCGCGGGGGAGTCGGGGGTACGATGACGACGCCCCGAGTTCTTGTGCTTCCAACCTGAGGAACCAGAGGAATGGTGACGACTCCCGGACCGCTCGTGACGGCTCCGCGACCGCTCCCTCGTTCGCTCCCTTGACCTCCGGCCGGACCGGGACCGCTCTCGACGCGGGGCCGACACCCGGAGCTCGAGCAGCTTGCGGGACCGCTCCCGTCTAGCTTTATTTGTCAAGGCCCGGCAATCGACGCAGGCGTCCACGTCGTGGTCGGGGCCCAGGCACCGGAGGCAGAGTCGGTGATGGTCCGTGACCGACATCGTACGGTCACAGTCGTCACAGTTCTTAAAACCGGGCGTCCTACCGGCACCGTAAGAAGAGTCAAAAAGATCAAAGATCAAAAAACTTGGTCAAAAGACCGGAGTACTGCACTTCTCGGATCTGCGCTAACTGGCGCGGAAAAAAGAAGAACTGACGTCAGCGCGCGGAGGCGGCGACTATATACTTCAGCGACGCCATCACGGCGCACGACGCCAACGACGGACGCGGAGCCGCAGGGGACGGCTGCAGATGACGCCTACAGACGCGCAGGGGTACTGCTACGCAAAAGTTTCCGGATCCAGACTGACGCCTGGGGATATTCTAAGGTAAGGAATCTAATACTAACCTGTTTCTTTCAGATTTCTGGTTAGTCTCCCTTGATATTGCTGCTTGGACCACCAACATTTTACATTTGCACTCTTATCAGATCACGCCCCCTGTTTATTAAAGCTGTCACTCCCGTGTTCGTTTCCCCGTGCTTTTTCCGCCGCATGCCCTACTTGAGGAAGCCTTTCAGAAGGAAATACGAACGGACATTACAGATAATTTTCCCCCCCAATACGGGCTCAGTAGCTACTGAAGCTTCACTTTGGGAGGCATTTAAAGTAGTTACTCTGGGTCAATGTATTGCCAGGCAGGCGGGAGTGTTAAAGGCTATCGGGGCACGATTGCATCTCTGAAAACCCATATAAGGGGCCTTGAGGAGCAATTTTATTCCAAAAATGAGCCCCGCACCGCGGCTCTCCAGAAATTTTAATTTTTGGACGTTACCGAAGAGGCTCAACGCAAAGTTACATTTTTGGAGAAACATGTTGAGGCACGGAGGTATGGGGAAGGCGATAGACTGGGCCGCACATTGGCTGGTATGATCCGACCCTCTCGGTCGACTGCATTCATTCACGAAATACAGACTCCACAGGGTGCCACTGTCAGAGGCCTAGTGGGTATTTTAGAGGAGTTCTCTAATTTTTATTCTCACTTACACAACACCACCCAGGAGACATGCCCTGAAGGGATGCAAGATTTTCTTGATTCATTAGCATTGGTCTGGTTTAACAACACTCATAGAGAGTATATGGACCTCCCGTTCACAGAGCAAGATGTGGCCCAGGTTATAAAAAGTTTACCGTTGGATAAGGCCCCTGGGCCCGATGGCCTGACTAAGTAATTTTATAAAACATATGCGGAGGAATTAGCACCTCAGCTGTTAGCAGTATATGAAGAAGTGTTGGAGATTGGAGTGTTACCTCAGTCAATGAGGGAAGCGATAATCATCACGCTCTTAAAATCGGGGAAGCCAGAAGCGGAACTAGATTCTTATCGGCCTCTATCAATGATAAATGTGGATAAGATCCTGTCCAAGCTAATTGCTAATAGGCTGCAGCCCCTGCTTCCCATCATCGCGCTTCCTGACCAGTCGGGGTTAATTCCCGGGAGGTCGACCTATCATAACTTGAGAACAATCTTCTCGGTATTGCATTATTTACATC
This sequence comes from Lissotriton vulgaris, assembly GCF_964263255.1. Lineage (NCBI taxonomy): Eukaryota > Metazoa > Chordata > Amphibia > Caudata > Salamandridae > Lissotriton > Lissotriton vulgaris. The sequence continues at coordinate 187,034 of NW_028249516.1, read as the reverse complement.
CAGATGTGCAAGCCGCAGTTGTGTTTTTTGACGCAACCAAGGCTTTCGATTAGCTGGAATGGCCATATCTGTTTACAATTTTAGGGGGCATGGGGTTTAGTCCGCTCTTCATTAACCAAATTAGGCTGTTGTATACTCTACCCAGTGCTTGTGTTCGGGTGAATTGGTTACTTTGCGACTTCTTTCTTATTTTGCGAGGTGCGAGGCAAGGATGTCCCCTCTCTCCTTTACTCTTCGCGATTGCGATGGAGCCCTTGGCGGCCCGCATCCGACAACATCACACAGCCCACGGTATAGTGTTCAGCTCCCGGAGCCTTCTTATTTCCTTGTACGCAGATGATGTGACTTTATATATTATAAACCTAGAGGAGAACGTAGATCCCATCCTGATGGAGTTTATCCGTTTCGGTGGTCTAACTGGTATCTTCATCAACTGTGCCAAGTCGTTGATATTTCCACTGATGGATGGTACACCCCCGGAGTTGTCTGAGTTCTCCCTGAGATGAAAAGCGAAGGTGGTTAAATATTTGGGGGTTTGGATTAGTCGGGATACACAGGAGGTATGGAACTTAAATTACGGAAGGGCCATTACGTGGTTAGAGGAGAAGATTAAGTTATGGTCTGGGCTACCATTATCCCTTGCTGGCAGGTTAGCTCTGGCTAAAATGGTTATTTTACCGAAATTTTTGTATTTATTTGTTAATATAGAAATTCCTCTTACTGAGGAAATATAAATTTTATGGTCAAGTTGTGTTCCCTAGCTCGTACCCCACCGTCTCCATGTACCAGCTTAAAGTGCATGTAACTTCCCTCCTGTGTCAGCTATGAAGACGCAAATACATTTGCGTCCAACGTTAACATGTCCTCTTTCAGATCCACCCTGAATGGATTAAATAGTCCGTTCCTAAGTATGCTATGCCAACGTCTTTTTGTAGTGTACCTTACATGTTTTTCAGCTCTGGCAAGGTAGGCCCTGAATTTCTGCCATCGAGCCTCTTTTCTGGCTTCTGACTCTGAAAGCCTCAGCCCAGGCTGCCTCTGTACCCGTGAACTCTGACTTACTTCCAGCGCGGCCCACCGCGCTCAGCTCAGCCTGCTGCCTGCCAAGACTGACTATAACCTTCGAGTTATCTGTTCCGCTCCTCGAAAATGCATTCCTGCCTACTAGTTTCAGTAAACATTCCCCTCAGCTACAGGGCCAAAGGGCCGACCTGTCTCCGTGCAAGTAATTCACAGCCTCTGTTACCGTGCTCCCATGGAAGGCCCCATGCCCCCACGCTTCTCATGCAGACACTTAGGCGCTTATACACGCACTCACAGTCAGTATAGAATAGCTTCTGCCCCAGAGACCTTTCTGTCCAGATAATATGGTTCCCAAACATCAGATATCAGATATGATAGAAGTACAAGTTGATCTGACATGCCAGACTTCTGTCTCTTTCCGTCAGTGTAAATGTCAAGTCCCCTGCACCCTCCAGTTTCACGTCAATCACACGCCATGCAGCTGCGCGCGCATCCAAGCTTCCGATTTCTGCTGACATTGCAACATTTCTGTTTAGTGCCACCCCCTAGTGACACCTACCTGTGACGTTTCTAGCACACACCTCTAGTTCACGCCTAGTCCACGCCTTCTGATTACGTACTAGTAACACGTGGATACTGTTATCTTGTCTTCTCTCAGCTGTTACGCCTACTATACTGTTTTCTATGACATGAATTAAGTATATAAGCTATGTACTGTCAATAAAATGTAGCGCTCTATCCCTTCTTCCACCCCTGCGGTGGGAAGAACATGATATTCTGGTCTTGACCATTCCTTTTTGAGGAATAAAACCCCTAAGAACTCTAACACCACGGACTCTGGTTTTTTTCTTTCCGATTTGAGTTATTATTGATTAAGTACTTACCTGCATAGAAATTAAGACGGTAAATTATATATTTACATCATTTTGGCGCCCGAATAGGGACCCCTCCCCCACCTCACGCGCCGGTTGGTGCGTTGCAAGCTCTGTCCCCTGCCATCAGTTAGACGGAAACTACGCGTACCGGCAGGATTTCCTGCATCTCCCTCTGGCCCACGGAGGTGACGAAGACTGCGATCAGTACCCAGACGAGGCGGTGAGGAGTGCGGAGGATCCCGACCAGAGCCTAGCCGAAAGAAGCAAGGTCCGAGGTGTCAAGAGGCCCACCAGTTTTTCCGAAGTTTTCCGAAGTTTTCCGAAGTCGAGCCGAGTCGAGTCCAGTCCAGTCGAGTTTTCCGAGGCCTTCTGTTTCCGTGCTTCCCGGTGAGTACCATTGCTGGGACGTATCTAGACGGGTTTGGGTACACAAGTCCGGTCTGCACTGTTTTTAGACAGTGTATCTGTACTGTTTAGCAGTATATCTAGTATTCTGAAGTTCTGCACTGTTTTCCAGTGTATCTGTACTGTTTAGCAGTACATCTAGTATAGGGGGTAGTCATATATGTTTCAAAAATGTCTTTTCATGTGATTAATGTCGTGGTATGAATGTGACCGTTTTTAAATGTGCCTTATTGTGTTCTTGTATAGCTAGCTGTATTCAGTATTAAGTAGTAAGGAGTGAGCATTCAGTATTAAGTAAACAAGATGCCGTTTTTCGACAAATTAAAGCAGATAGGAACTAGGAAAGGGATACTAGAGGAAGCAATTCCTATCCCCCCTAGGGACACTCCAGGAAACTTCATGTACCACAAGCATGGCATAGATGCCATATTATATCTAGAGTTATGGGCCGACTATACTAAGCATCTAGACGAAAGACACAGATGGCCTGTTACCGGAACATGGGATGCCGAGTGCATCATGAAGGTAGAGGAAGTATTATGGAAAAAGAAAGCCAGACAATCTCAGAAAGACGCCATAGAGTTTTGGCGTAAGGAATCGCATAAGCGTGCTGAAAAAGCACTACGTAGAGAAGACAGACTTAAAGAATCAGAAAAGGCCCAAGAAAACGAGTTAGTTACCGAGGGGATCCGAGTAAAAACAGAGCAAGTAGACCGCGCACGAAATAACCTCGTGAACGGTATGTATCTCGCGGCTGAGGGTTCGCCTGAGGCCATTTCTGAAATACCGAAAAATCTACCGCCACCATTAGTTCCAACTAAAGTAATGCATAAGACTACTAAAGACATATTCCTGAATTCCTATCTAGAGGATGTAGCACCCGCTTACACCAATCTGCCTGTCCGCGCCCTGCCTAACGACAGGGACGGGGGTGGTAACCCGCCCCAAGATCAAATTCCGCCAGTACCACAACAGAAAGCTCCTGTTCCACCACCTCCACCACTTCCCGCACTTAAAGTTGATCTACCGAAACCACTTCTACCTGATCCTACTAAAAGACAAGTTCAAGTTCAGATACAGACTCCGTCGAGAGATGATGCCCAAGCTTCCGCCTCAGGGGGTGCGACCGGGGGTCTACACACCCCGCCATTGACACGCAGGTTACAGCTCAGGGACTTGCGGAGTCCTTTTACGTTCAAATCTCCCAGCCTTGATGTATTCAAGGAAAACCTTTCAGTTTGCAGATATGATCCGGTACCCGGTAAAGACAATGTAATGATGATGGCATCACTACGGTTAAGATCTGCTACTGATTTCCTGCTATGCTATGCAGGAATGAGGGAGCGCCTAGATAGAATATATGAGTTTGTTCAGACAGGGAAAGACCCTGACAGTATTCAGGAGGCCATGGAGAAACAGAAAGTTGACGTTCAAGCACAGATACTACGTTTTTTCATAAATTGCCTAATAAGAGAACGAGACAGGCCTGGGACAGATCAGAGTGAATTAGATGCACTAAACAAGTGGGGTCAAAATATATCTGAAGGAAAACACGATAGGGGAACTTGCATAGCCAGTATGTACAAGAAAATTAGAAAGGCAGTAATAGATATACACCAAAAAGAGAAAGAAAAGGCTTCCTCCGAGGAGGAAGAAGAGCTTGAAGAACCAGAAAAGACTACAGATACTATAGCGTATGTAGGTAAGGGAACTTACCTTAGGAAAGGTATCCGTCCGGAAAGCAAGAGACTTTTCCTCTCTGCCTTAACAAACCCGAATTCTTCTGAACATCAGTTCCAGGAGACTGATAAAAGACTCCGAGACCGAGTGGGGTACCACATACTCAATTCAATGGATGAACAAGAACTAGCCCGGTCAGCCATATTATGGGCTGAAAATCCGGATATGTATAATGATGATACATTAGCGCAGACATTTCTGAACCTCTCCCCAGACGAGCAGAAACTAGCAGGTGTATACATGATTCAGCACCTCCTCACGAAATACAGAAACCAACATTCTGATCCAGGTCCCTTACACGAAACATTAGAAGCACTACTCATGGATAGATGGAGAGGTCTCAGTACCAAATTAATACAAATAATTCTAGAACAACGACATAGATATAACACTTTCATAAGCTCTGAATATGTTCCCGCCCCGCCCCCAGAAAGGAAAACGTATCACATGCAATGCCTGAGTGGCATTGAAAGTCAGAACCCCTTACGAGAAGTGCACCCAGTTATGGGTGAGGACAATCTCTTGAAACGTGTATATGTACACACGCCACTGACCAAGTTAGAACTGTTAGAAATGAAGAAACTAGTCCCGAGCCATGATAAAGACCCTGCAGGTTTCCACAGAGAGCTTAAAGACATGTTACTGATGGGGGATTACACATATGATGATATCATGAAAATGTTAAAGGTGCTGCTGCCCACGGGCATCTACGAGAAACTAAAGGAAAAGGAATGGGAGGTGGGAGAGAAAAAGATTGTATGGGCAGAAATAGAAGACGAAGAGAATAAACGTGTCCCAGGGGTAGGCCTTGGGGACAAAACTAAAGCATTACCAGGTTTAATAGTACAGGTTCTGCCAAGATTATTGGCAACTAGAAAAGAAGACTGGGATGCAATCTCAGCATGTAAACAGAAACCCGACGGAGATACTAGTGACTTTTATTCAAGATTCGAGAAATGTTTTATTATTAATAGTGGTCTTAAACCAAGTAGCGAATCGTACCCGCATCTTTTTGTATCAAAGTTAGTTGAGAATTCCCTGTTAGCAGTCAAGAATCGTGTATACAAGGTTGAGAGTACATGGCAAGCAAATACGCCATCTCAGATGTTACAAATGTTACAATACCATCAGAATAGAATTAGAGAAGAACAGGATCAAGAACAGAAACGTATGAAAGACACGAAAATGAAAATGTTAGTAGCCCAGTCGGTCCATACCGACGGAAACAGAAAGGGTACGAACCAGACAGGTCACGTCGCAGGTCCCGTTAAAGGGACGTGCAATTATTGCAAGCAGCCAGGTCACTACGTACATGAATGTCCAGTTCTGAAACATAACATAGCAACAGGTAAAACTAAAGAGAGACCGCATCCACCTAGACAAGATCAGGTTCAGCAACAGACTTCACAGACTGTACAGCCCATGCAGAACACACAGCCTATGCATGCCTCATCTCATACAGCACAGACAGTAGCGGTACCACAGCCCACTGCCACTACTCAACAAGTTTCTCAACAGATGTACCAGTATGCCCAATCTGCTTACCCTGAGTATCAACGATACACATGAAACAGCCTAGAGAGGGAATTTGGCTTGCCTCTTATTGAAATTCCTGTAGATCAAGAAGGTCCTTATGTACACAGTCAAGTATTGGGAAAAGACAGAAAGTTTTTAATTGACACAGGGGCAAGCCGCACCACAATCAGTCATAATGAAGTCCCAGGGGCACCCCTCTCAGGCTCACAGAATGTTTCCCTTGGTTTTTCAGGACAGCCCATTGTAAATGAAGTATCGGAACCAGTACCCTTGGCTGTGGGGCCATTATCACGAGTTACAGACTTATTACTTACGAAATCATGTCCAGAAAATCTGTTAGGAATTAAAGCATTGAAGGCTCTAGGAGCTATAATCTGCTGTTCCCCGGAGGGAGTTAGACTCTTTCTACGGGATTTCAAGGGTCATTATGTGTTGCGAGAATTCGATGTCATATTGAAAAATTTACCAGATCACCTGTGGGCAAAAGGCCCAACTGATGTAGGTTGTATGCATATCACACCATACCGTGTTACACTCAAGACAGGAGTTGTACTACCACGAATCAGACAATACAAATTACCACCCGATGCTGTAGTGGCTTTACTGGAAATCATTGAAGAGCTCATAGCACAAGGAGTGGTCGTAGAGACCGACTCCAATATCTGTAATTCACCTATCATTCCAATTCTTAAACGTACTGACCCCAATGCACCGCCAGTATATCGGCTGGTGATTGATCTTCGAGAACTGAATAAATGTATTGTACCACAGTACCCTGTGGTCCCCGATATCTCTTCCCTATTGACTGCTATTGATTCAGAAGCAACGTTCTTTACTGTAATTGATCTCAAGAACGCTTTCTTCAGTGTACCTATTGATCCAGAGAACCAATATCTCTTCGGATTCAGTTTAAATGGACGAAGCTTCAAATTTTCCCGCGCACCTCAAGGATTCACAGAAAGCCCCAGCATCTATAGTCAAGCACTGAAAAGACAACTAGATTGTATTCAAATGCCAGTTAACACCGCTTTACTGCAATACGTCGATGATCTACTGATCACCGCACGAAGTGAGCCCGAATGTGAACAAGCATCACTGACAGTTCTACATTTTCTGGCAGACAAGGGACACAAGGTGTCTCCTTCGAAGCTACAATTCTGTGTTCAGCAAGTTGTGTACTTGGGTCACTTGCTGTCCAAAGTGGGGAGACAGCTCACTCCCGATCGCATTCAGTTAATTGTAAATATGCCACGACCCCAGACACAAAAGGAAGTGCGGGCCTTTATAGGCCTCACCTCGTACTGCAGACAATGGATTCCTCAATATGCATTTCTGGCTAAACCACTCATCCAGTTAATGACGCAGGAGGCAGCAACTTCGACTGCCCTCCCTTGGACTCAGGAACATACACAAGCCTTTGAGGAATTAAAGAAAGCATTATGTCAAGCACCAGTTTTAGCGACACCATGTTACAGCAAACCGTTTACACTTTTTGTTACAGAACGAGATGGTACAGCATTGTCTGTCCTCACTCAAGACCAAGCAGGTTCACATAAGCCGTGCGCTTATTTTTCAAGTACATTGGACTCAGTAGCCCAGGCACTCCCTGCGTGCTTAAAGTCAGTAGCAGCAACAGCGTTAGCAATAAGGCAGAGCGATCCAATTGTTTTAGGACATCAGTTGACAGTACAAGTTCCACACTCTGTAGAGGTTCTGTTAAACAGAACCCAGACTCAACACTTGACCATAGCACGACTGACAGGTTATGAATTAACGCTATTCCAGCCACACATAGAGATCAGACGCTGCAGCATTCTGAACCCCGCAACACTGTTACCTACAATTATGACAGATCCAGCCCCGCATGATTGTATAGAAATCATTAATGCAGTAACAAAGCCCCGACGAGACTTAACAGATGTTCCATTGACAAATCCAGACCTGACACTTTATGTGGATGGTTCATGTATGCGAACAAGTACAGGAGAATTAGTGGCCGCATATGCAGTGACCACTGAAACCGAAGTTAAAGAAACACATCGTATTGACACACTGTCCGCTCAAGCGGCAGAGCTTATTGCTCTGACCCGAGCCTGTATACTAGCCAAGAACAGAAATGTCAACATATACACTGATTCCCGTTATGCGTTCGGAGTTGTACACGACTTCGGCATGTTATGGCAAGAACGAGGTTTTCTGACCTCTCATGGTGCCAAGATCCAACACGGTCCCCTCATTCAAGCACTGTTAGAAGCAATACATCTGCCTTCAGGAATATCCGTCATGAAGTGTAAAGCACATACTAAAGTCACAGATTCTGTTTCCCAGGGTAACGACCTGGCAGACCAGACAGCAAAACATACAGCATTGACTCACACTCAGACAACTGACATGACCAAGACAATAGGACCGGCACATTGTATGACAGTCAGGGATCCCACACTAGATGTCATCGATATTCAGACACATGCTACCCCAGAAGAAATAAAGAAATGGATTGAACAAGGAGGGATCCAGACAGATCAAGGTTGGGTGACGAAGGGAAAATCTACATGGTTTCTCCCTGACTCTATGGTTCAAGTCATGATTAATACAGCACATAGTCCAGCACATCTAGGAGAAAAAGCGATGCTAGACAGTTTACAAAATCTTTGGAACAATAAACACTTACGAGCAGCAGCGAAACAGAAAGTGCGTACTTGCATGATCTGTTGTCAGTTCAATCCAGGTAAAAGCGTCCCTGTAGAGCAAGGTGGATTTCATCCTCCCGATCACCCTTTTGAAGTCCTCCAGATGGATTATATCCAGATGGACCGTTGTCGAGGTTTTACATATGTTCTCGTAATTGTTTGTGCTCTGTCCCGTTGGACCGAAGCATACCCAGTCCCAGATTACACTGCTCCGACCACTGCCAGGCAGTTGGTTCGTGAATTCTTCCCACGGTACGGCTTGCCTCGTGTCGTGTACTCAGATAACGGTCAGCCATTCTCATCCGAATTAATGAAAGAAGTTTCTTTATTGCTAGGATACCAGTGGAAATTCCATTGTGTCCGACATCCCGAAGCCGCAGGCCTTGTAGAGAGGCATAATCAGACATTAAAGACACGACTTGCTAAAATATGTAAAGAGAAAGGGGTCGACTGGATAGTCGCCCTGCCCGTGGCACTGTTCTATATGAGGATGGTTGCCCATTCGAGATCAGGACTATCCCCGTACGAAGTGGTCTTTGGTAGACCACCGAATATGTGGGGGAAGCCCATTCCGAAGAAAATTACTGATGTTGATTGTAATATGTTGACAGATTACCTTGCCTCCTTGATGTCTGCACTCCAATCATGTCGTTCACAGGTTGCCGCAGCCTTCCCTGACAACACTGATGTAAAGCCGCATGATGTCCGTCCAGGTGATCTGATCCTCATAAGGAACTTCGACCGGAAAAGTCCGTTGGAGCCCCGCTGGAAATCGCCGAAGACCGTTCTACTTACTACGAGGACAGCAGTGAAGGTTGAGGGCAGGAAGGGGTGGGTCCACATGAGCCATGTTAAGCTGTGTAATGAACTGAAATCCGACCCAGGCTCATCCACCCCTTCCAAAGACTGTATCGAGCCCAGTGACTTTAAAACTTCCGAACGAGAGAAAACTCCCCAAGAGGAGTACAGACTCAAGCTCCGATCTAGCAAGTCAGACAGTTTAATTGTTTAAGTCCTCCCCTAGGTGAATCGGTTAAATAGTTTTTGACATGTATCCCCTAGATCGAGATAGAGAGAGAGGGAGAGAATTCAAGAAACGTACATACTGCAAATCACTGCGTAGTCACTGTATAGTGACATTGTTAATAATGTTTTTTCTAAGTCTTCTGATAATAGTTGCAAGTATACTTCTCCCTATCTACTACCCTATTTTCAAGCGTGAACAATCTGCTTACAATGTCTCTGCTGAACACACTTTTAGCGAGTTACCTCCACATGAACTCTCCTACAGACTTGCGCTGCGCAACAACACATTCATTAGTATGCTGCATCATTCCCATCAGACTAACAATGCTACAGACTGCTGGATATGTGGCCGACTCCCTCCCTACCAGAATTACAAGGGAGCTCTGCCCCTCTTTCCGTACCCGTTCACTCACAATGGCTCCTGTGGTGCATGGTTTAAAATAATTAATTCCTTAGATCCTGATATTGCTGTTTTCGACGGGGGCTGGGTGTGGGGAAACTTGAACTTGGTCCTGCTCGACGTCTGTTACCCTGATAAGGAGGGACTCCCCACTAGAATAGGAACTGATCTAGAAAATGAAGTATATGGATTAGGTAATTACACAATTAGCCTTATGATTCTTACTGTTGAATCCGAAGCTGCACCAGTTCTACCCGTTATGTCAGTATTACCAGTCACTGGTGAATTATGTATCAGAAAGAAAGGTTCAGTACACTTAGGTCATAGTAAATGCACTACTGTGATCGAATTCAGTGATCATGGTAAATCGTCCTTTAAAGCTATCCGTCATTCCTATTTTGTTTGTGGTCATACCGCATACATACGCTTACCTCCAGATTGGGATGGTACCTGTTACATTGCATTTCTTCTGCCACCTGTTTTCCTAGCTCCTCCTGATTACCACAGAAATACAAACCTAGTAAAGAATAGACCCAGAAGAGATATCCCACTTGTCGACTACACAGAAACGGCATGGGAACAGTACACCGATTTTAACAAAGGATTCTTTTTCTTTTTAGGACCTGTTCAAAATAGTAAACTAATACGCAGATTAACTAGAACACTTGAAGCAGTAGTGAATGAAACTGCCTCCGCCCTAGGTAACTTAACCGAAGAGCAGTCCGCCATGCGGGTTGTTGTCCTTCAGAATCGTCTTGTTATTGACGTCATCTTGGCAGATAGAGGCGGAGCCTGTAAGGTCATCGGGTCAAGTTGCTGTGTTTTCATTCCACAAAACGCACCATCTGTATATCAAGATATTACACGTCTCCATAAAATTGCAAATCAGATACATCAGAATCCAGGCACCTGGACTTGGTCCGGTTGGTTCTGGACAACGTTAACCGCTTGGGGATGGAAGATCCTATCCTTCCTAGGCATTGGCCTAGTTCTAGTATTCAGTTGCTGCCTGTGCCTGCAGTGCGGGCCAGCGATTTGTGGACTGTGTGCCACATCTTGTATTGAACATTCCAGTTTTCTCTCAAAGCGTAAAAGAAAGAAAGAAGAGCAAATGATGTTACAAGAACAAACTGATCGATTCATGAGGATCGATATATCATGAAGGGTCCGTAGGGAACAAGGAGGGAATGAGGAAATATTAATTTTGGTCATGTTGTGTTCCCTAGCGCGTACCCCACCGTCTCCATGTACCAGCTTAAAGTGCATGTAACTTCCCTCCTGTGTCAGCTATGAAGACGCAAATACATTTGCGTCCAACGTTAACATGTCCTCTTTCAGATCCACCCTGAATGGATTAAATAGTCCGTTCCTAAGTATGCTATGCCAACGTCTTTTTGTAGTGTACCTTACATGTTTTTCAGCTCTGGCAAGGTAGGCCCTGAATTTCTGCCATCGAGCCTCTTTTCTGGCTTCTGACTCTGAAAGCCTCAGCCCAGGCTGCCTCTGTACCCGTGAACTCTGACTTACTTCCAGCGCGGCCCACCGCACTCAGCTCAGCCTGCTGCCTGCCAAGACTGACTATAACCTTCGAGTTATCTGTTCCGCTCCTCGAAAATGCATTCCTGCCTACTAGTTTCAGTAAACATTCCCCTCAGCTACAGGGCCAAAGGGCCGACCTGTCTCCGTGCAAGTAATTCACAGCCTCTGTTACCGTGCTCCCATGGAAGGCCCCATGCCCCCACGCTTCTCATGCAGACACTTAGGCGCTTATACACGCACTCACAGTCAGTATAGAATAGCTTCTGTCCCAGAGACCTTTCTGTCCAGATAATATGGTTCCCAAACATCAGATATCAGATATGATAGAAGTACAAGTTGATCTGACATGCCAGACTTCTGTCTCTTTCCGTCAGTGTAAATGTCAAGTCCCCTGCACCCTCCAGTTTCACGTCAATCACACGTCATGCAGCTGCGCGCGCATCCAAGCTTCCGATTTCTGCTGACATTGCAACATTTCTGTTTAGTGCCACCCCCTAGTGACACCTACCTGTGACGTTTCTAGCACACACCTCTAGTTCACGCCTAGTCCACGCCTTCTGATTACGTACTAGTAACACGTGGATACTGTTATCTTGTCTTCTCTCAGCTGTTACGCCTACTATACTGTTTTCTATGACATGAATTAAGTATATAAGCTATGTACTGTCAATAAAATGAGGCGCTCTATCCCTTCTTCCACCCCTGCGGTGGGAAGAACATGATATTCTGGTCTTGACCATTCCTTTTTGAGGAATAAAACCCCTAAGAACTCTAACACCACGGACTCTGGTTTTTTTCTTTCCGATTTGAGTTATTATTGATTAAGTACTTACCTGCATAGAAATTAAGACGGTAAATTATATAGAAGTGTTGGAGATTGGAGTGTTACCTCAGTCAATGAGGGAAGCGATAATCATCACGCTCATCACGCTCTTAAAATCGGGGAAGCCAGAAGCGGAACTAGATTCTTATCGGCCTCTATCAATGATAAATGTGGATAAGATCCTGTCCAAGCTAATTGCTAATAGGCTGCAGCCCCTACTTCCCATCATCGCGCTTCCTGACCAGTCGGGGTTAATTCCCGGGAGGTCGACCTATCATAACTTGAGAACAATCTTCTCGGTATTGCATTATTTACATCCAGATGTGCAAGCCGCAGTTGTGTTTTTTGACGCAACCAAGGCTTTCGATTAGCTGGAATGGCCATATCTGTTTACAATTTTAGGGGGCATGGGGTTTAGTCCGCTCTTCATTAACCAAATTAGGCTGTTGTATACTCTACCCAGTGCTTGTGTTCGGGTGAATTGGTTACTTTGCGACGTCTTTCTTATTTCCCGAGGTGCGAGGCAAGGATGTCCCCTCTCTCCTTTACTCTTCGCGATTGCGATGGAGCCCTTGGCGGCCCGCATCCGACAACATCACACAGCCCACGGTATAGTGTTCAGCTCCCGGAGCCTTCTTATTTCCTTGTACGCAGATGATGTGACTTTATATATTATAAACCTAGAGGAGAACGTAGATCCCATCCTGATGGAGTTTATCCGTTTCGGTGGTCTAACTGGTATCTTCATCAACTGTGCCAAGTCGTTGATATTTCCACTGATGGATGGTACACCCCCGGAGTTGTCTGAGTTCTCCCTGAGATGAAAAGCGAAGGTGGTTAAATATTTGGGGGTTTGGATTAGTCGGGATACACAGGAGGTATGGAACTTAAATTACGGAAGGGCCATTACGTGGTTAGAGGAGAAGATTAAGTTATGGTCTGGGCTACCATTATCCCTTGCTGGCAGGTTAGCTCTGGCTAAAATGGTTATTTTACCGAAATTTTTGTATTTATTTGTTAATATAGAAATTCCTCTTACTCAGCATTTTTTTTAACACCCTGAAGTCGCAACTGGTCTCCTTGGCGTGGGCTGGTGGACAAGCTAGAGGTTCTGGGGACCGGCTGATGCTCCCGCTGAAACAGGGCTGCTTAGGTGCCCCAGACATGCACCAATATGCATTATGCGCCCAAGCTCAATTCTTGCATTATTGGGACCACCCGACGCCCTTCCAGCCCCATGTAGCAGTAGAAACCGACGTGATGGCTCCCGTCCGCCATTTTACCAGAAGGCGCGCCACCCACGCGGAGATCGGGATGCATCTGGGACACTATGTTGGGCATGGGACGAGTTGCCTAAGAGAGCGGGTATCCCGGTGCTGTATGCCCCCGACATTCCTCTACCGCAGAACCCAATGCTGCCTTGTATTCAGGATGGGGTGAGTAGGACACTTGCACGCAAGATGAAGCTTCAGACTTTTGCTGATTTATACCCAGGAGACACATTCAGGCCCCCCCACAGCGGATGTGGGGCAGGCGGTGCCATTTGCTGAGCTCTTTTTATATCACAGTCTGCGTGCGGCTTGTCGTGCTCTTTGAGAGGGGTTCCCGCTGGCTCCGCCGCCCCTGCCCGCATTGGAGAACTTGTTGAAATCCCCGTCTCCTTGTAAACTCATCACACGACTGTATACACAAATGCAAAACACTGCCCCGTTGGTAACACCCAAGTCCCTAAAACACTGGAACAGTGAACTCTTGGCCCTGCTGACTGAGAATCAGTGGGATTCCTGTTGTGGGCAGCTAACGGAACTCTCTCCTAACTATAAGCTGTGATTGATTCAATTTAAATATCTATATAGAACCTATAGAACACCTGTGAGTCTCTATTGCATGGGCCTTAGGGCAGATGATGGCTGTGGCGCTGTAACTGCACCCCTGCCACGTTTTTACAGGCCCTCCCCAATGATGTGTTTGTAGACGTTTTTACATATGTCATGGGATCGCCCCAAGATTGCCGAATTCTGGTCCCTGATCTTCACCTCAGTGAATCAAATCCTTAATATGTCCATTTTCCCATCCCCCACCCTTGGTTTATTAGGGTGTGTTAAGTATACACCGCCTAAGCTGCGCCGCAATTTACATGCACTACTTTTGTTGTTTGCTAAACGGCAGGCTGCAACCCACTGGAGCAGAAGAAAGGTGCCCTCCATTACAGGATGGATTAATGATGTCACCTATGGCCACACACAGCTGAGCACATTTTGGGAACTTATGCCACCTACTTTTAGACCTCGGAACATATGAGAACCATTTCTGACCTGGACTCAGAGTCAGCAAGAATCTATCGGAGAGCCAACTGTGGGCAAAACTATTGACAGTGCCACTGTTATGGTGGGGTTTTACTTTCCACTTCTGTTAAGATTTTGTACCCCTTCCTTACCTTCTGTAAATTATGGGTTTCATAGATTCTATTGTTCTTTGTTGATCCTTATGCCTATTTAGACGTATGCTGAATATGTACTCCTGTATTGGTGGTGAGTTATCGGAGCATGTATTATTACAAAGCTACTGTGTATTTTATAGACTATGAACACTCCTGTACACTTTTGGTAAAATGCCGCCCTGCTGTTATATAAAGCAATTTGGGTGTTGGACAAATGTCAATGAAAATAACTTTTTTTTAAAAAATGTGTAGGAGATATGATTCCATGCACTGTAAAGCTCCTCAGTGCTTCCAGTACCAGTCTTCTAGAACCGGACAGCAAGCTAGGGCTGCTGCCGACCAGAGACATGTTTCTGCCCTCCTGCTGCTGCAAGCTCGGGCAGGGGAAGGCAGAGCAATAGATATCCTGTCATAGTCAGGTGTGACCACCTCCCAATATCAATCAAAATAGGGAGGAGGAATTTAATTGTCCATTCAATTCCCCAGTTCAGTATATGTAATCAACAGTGAATGGACACTTGTAACCATGTTACAAATAGATTTTATGGATCACCCTCATAAACGCTATGTATACTTTGCGGTTTATATCGTTTTTCCGCCCCACATATGCGTTATGGCATTATCATTGGGTGTTCCAAGTTTGTGCTGTATGCCAGCCTCAAGCCTGAGACAATCTCTGGTGTAGCGTGGTAGTGTCCAGAGATATAAGTGTACCCCCAAATGGGGAAGGATATATTCACATAAAACACACTTTTACCTGGTTTAAACTTTTATTGTCAAGAGTGAATTTTTGTAGTTAAAAAGAAAGGGTATAATAAAAGATCGTGTTAATGGATCTCTTTATATCACTTTAGAAAAGGTCGACATGTTTCTGTCCTTTTTTGCCCAGCCGGGTCTAAGGGACATTCGTCAGGACAAACACACAAGGTTAAAAATATATAATTCACATAATTTGTGTGGTATATAGTGGTTTTTTTACCACTCTGTCTCCACGTAGGTATGTTGTATCTGAAATGGATTGTTACCACGTTTCAACAGGAGTGCAGGACTCTCTGGTCCTAAGCCGCACTTCGGAACTGCTCCGTGTCTGGTGCTGGCTCTGCCCCAGGATGCGGATGACCACCTCCCAGATAGGGATTAGTCTATTGGAGCATGGTGACGGTGCTTGCCACCGACACAAAGACTGCTTCAAGGGCATATTTGGCTCTAAAGCAGAACTGGAAAAAGTACAATGGAGTAGCCTCCATGCTGTCCAGCCCCTCCTCTGGAAGGACAAAGCAAAACCAAAGGGGATGATGGACGGAGTGTTGAACATTGCAAGCACTCACCCCAGTCTACTGATCTGGGTTTAATCTATCATCATTCTTTAGCTCACTCTGCCACCACAGTTCAGACATGGCCATATGCAAATCAGTCTGACACTGTGCCTCATGGGAACAGTCCAGCCTGAACTGTCAAACCATGCCTTCCCTGGACCGGAAACAAGCATCCTGGGACCGGTTTCTGGCTAATCAGCCGTCATCAGCCAGGTTAGCTTGAATCCAGTGGAAAAGTGGGCAATGGACCCACGTCTGGGCATACCCTGCCAACTTAGATCAAACAAAGCAAAACCAAAGGGATGATGGATGGAGTGTTGAACATTGCAAGCACTCACCCCCGTCTACTGATCTAGATTTAATCCATCATCAATCTTTAGCTCACTCCACCACCCCAGTTCAGACATGGCCATATGCAAATCAGTCTGACCCTGTGCCTCATGGGAACAGTCCAGCCCGAACTGCCAAGCCATGTCTTCTCTGGACCGAAAACAAGCGTCCTGGGACTGGTGTCTGGGTAATCAGCCATCATCAGCCAGGCTAGCTTGAATCCAGTGGCAAAGTGAGCAAGGGACCCACGTCTGGGCATATCCTGCCAACTTAGGGCGAACAAAGCAAAACCAAAGGGGATGATGGGCGGATTGTTGAACATTGCAAGCACTCACCGCCAGTCAACTGATTTGGGTTTAATCCATCATCATTCTTTAGTTCACTCCGCCACCCCAGTTCAGACATGGCCATATGGGAGGAAGGGCTTACCTGTGAGTGGGTTCCTAGATTTGTCGCAGGACAAGAAAAAGATCTGAAACCACTTAATCTTTGACCATTTGGGCCCTCTGGACTTTGCTGGACTTCACCTTGGGCACTGAGAAGGCAACTGGGAAGACTCCTGCTCTCCTCATCCTGCAAGGCTGCTGCAACATCTGTTCCCGTGCTCCATACAGAAACCTTCCAAAACCTGTGCACCTCCAAGACACCTGCAGGAATCTCCCTTGAGGTGAAGGAGTCACTCCCTCGCATCTGCAGGCACCGCAACACAAATGACTGGTCTGCTGATCCTGGGCTCCTACGAACTCTGAAAGGCTCAGCAACAGAGGTCGTGGTTCTACAATTCTTTCGAGGCCTGCACTGTCTTCTCACCAAGTGTGAGTCCAGTATCCCTCATCGGAACCACGGGAACCGAACCCCTGTGCACCGCGTCGACTTGCCTTTGCCGAGGCTTTTCGACTCTCTTCACCAGAGAACTTCGGGTGCCAAGAAGCTACATATTCAAGCATCTACTGAAGCAAAGATCTTTGGCCTCACAGCATCCTTTGCAATGTGGGCCTGCATCTTTGGTAAGCTGCTCGAAGTCCATTTGCGACTTCTCTGCCTCCGTCCTGTGGGTCCTCTTGAGGGTCTTCTTTGGCTTCAGTGGGCTCCCATGCTTGCTCGGGGCCTACCCTGACTCTCCCGCTCATGGTGAGTCACTTGAACCTTGCTGGTCCTGACATTGCTTCCTTTTTGCCTACCACGTTGTTTGCGGTTGCCAAGGCTTGTTGGTGGTCTCGACAGACACGGACCCCTCAGCTCCTCGACATCCGGCGTGGGACAGCTCGTGAAATGTCCTGACAAGTGGCAGATTACAGGATGGAATATCATAAGGATCTTCAGCCCCATCATCCCACTGGTGTTACAGTTCTAAAGGGCCAGAGTCAGTTCCAAAGATATGATTGATCTTTTGCCTATAATCTTCTTCAACATGCCCTTGAATCTTTCTTGTGGATCTCTTTTGAGGAGTAGGCTGCACAGGCAAAGGAGGTAGTGCCGATGGGTTTGAGCGCAGCTTCAGCAGAGGTGGCAGTGCTGGCTACGGAGCTGATGTTGGGACCATGTAGTTGTGCACTGGTGTGAAGGCTGGTGGAGGAGCTGGTGCAAAGGGTCCCATGCTATATGGCACCATTAGTATGAACATGGAGAGAGGCTGAATGTTGTCATAGGCCAAAGAGGTGCGTTTAAAGGGTCTGAGGCCCTGGCAAAAACGCTGAAAACTACAATAGGTCACTCGGAACTCCGGGAAAGATGGTGTCAGCGCTGGGAAATCCGGTATCTGGGGTGCTGGTGCCAGTGGATCTGGCAAGAATGGAGCTGGTGCTGACTGAGTCGTAAAGTAAGAGCTAGCTCCAAAGTTGGGTTCGGCCGAGGTACAGAGGTGCCCAGGGCAGGGTTAGATGGCTCAGTTATTACTAACTACGCGTCAAGGATGGAAGACTTAACTCTGCGAGAGCGATTCTCATGTGTTCTATGCTTCTTTGAGTTACTCAGGAATGTGAGGAAGGAGATCTAGAACGAGGCATTGAACAACAACAAATCTGTTTGTCCTCAAGGGGCTATAAACAACTTGCCATCCCTCTCCTTGATGGCCTTCGAATGCCTACTGAGGCACAAGTCACATTAACGGGAATTATGGTCTGATCCCAAGTACCACAAGCATATGGAGTTTGGGCTTGTGATGCACATCTCTCCCTCGCAATTCCTCCAAAGCTTAAAGACTGAGCATTATGGAGTATAACTTCTTTCAGGAAAACGTATAACTATCTGGACAGAAAGAGCTCCAAGTCTGTGTTGTGTTGAAGGTGTAGATAAAAGAGATCTGACATTGTTGTACACGGGGTGGTTGTTATATGGCTTTGGTTAGTTCATCTGGTGCCACAGCAGCATCGATATGTAGCAAGCGCCCCTACCAGCAATGTGAGAGCTTTGAAGTTTCTGGATCCAGACTGACATCTGAGATAATTCTACAGGTGAGGAATGTATACATCAGAAATGTAACTTTCTACTTACTGGTATACCATGTTAGATGAATCCTGCTCGAAAAGATACATACCTACTAAATTTCGTGGAACTTGAATCACATCTTCAGCGAATTCAAGGTAACTTCTAGCCTTTTTCACAGCCTCGTGGTCCTAAAAATGAAAAATACAGGAAAAAAAAGAACAAAAATTTAGTAGTGCACTTTTTAACATATTTCAGTATTACCTTGAAAGGATTTGCAATGCCATACATGCTTTACTGTACCTCTCCATAGATATGAAATGTGCATGAATCTTCATCCAAATCTATTGCAGTAACACCTGGAACTTTTCTAGCTTGCTGAATAGTAGCACCGTGAGTTCCAATAGCCAAACCCATTAAGTCTTCTCGAACAACAAACTGTTCATGAAATCGCGAAGCCAGCTGCCGTGAGCTCTGAAAATAAATAGTCGAAGATATTTTTGTTCTGTCAATTACAAAAAAAAATACTTTAAACCATTTGCCTTTTTGTTCTCTCAGAACACACAATAAAAGAGGTATGTTTAGAACAAAATCACTTGTTCACAAAATTGCTGCATCTTCTAATCTAATACATAGTATTTTGCCAAAGTTAATGGGACACAAAGTTGAGACTAAGCCCGAATACAAGTTAAAATATATCTAGAAAGACACATTTTTTTACAGCTAGAACTTATGTAAGGTGTTAAACCCGACAGACCTTAGGGTGGTGGTTCCCCAAATATTATTCCTACTCACTTCCTGTTGTTGAAATTTGTTTTTGTTGGCTTTAAGACTCCTCTGCTCACCAGTGCTAAAGTGCTTGTGCTCACTACTTAAAACCTTTGCATACACCTGATTGGCACATATAATTTACTTATAAGTTCCTAGTAAATTGGTACATCATGTACCCTGGGCCTATAAATTAAATAATACTACTGGGTCTGCAGCACTTATTGCGTCGCCCACTTAAGTAGCCTTTTAAAACATATCTCAGACCTGCCATTGCAGCCTGTGTGCAGATTTAAACTGTCAACCCCACCTGGCAAAATAATCCTTTTGCCAGGCCTAAACCTCCCTTTTTAATGCAGGTTAGTCACTTAAGTTGTAGGCCCTAAACAGCTCATGGGCCAGGGTGCACTGTATTTAAAAGCTAGGGCGTGTGGTTTTAAGTTTTACATGTCCTGGAAATAAATAACTCCCAAATTTGTTTTACACTACTGTGAGGTCTACCTCACCCATAGAATAACATTGGGTTATCTTATTACATTTGATAAGATCTAACTTTTGACTGGGAACAAGTAAAAATATCATGTGTGGACTCAAATTAATCCTCTTAAATGGTAACGTCCGATTTTAGAATACAATTTTGAAAATGCCACCTTTAGAAAGTTAACACAAGGAGATGATGGATGGAACGCTGAAAGCTTTCTTTAGCTTCCAGGGCTCCGTCCATCATCTCCTTGAGCTCACTTTTAGAAAATCTGAATTTTCCCTACTATACACTGTGAGGCGTTCTAAGAGTTTCCAAATGCCGGAGCTGGTTACCTGCCCCCGCAATCAGGAATGCATATTGGGCTCAGAAGAGTGAACAATAGGACATGGGTGTAGCTGGGAAAGGCAGATCCCCTTTTACATTTCAACGGGCTGGCTCGATCACACTCACAACAGAACTTGACACCAGCCTATTGTCACCCTAGGCCACCTGGACCTGGGTAGGAGAAGGAAGTACATTTCCAAAATCAGGTGGGGGAGGGGAGTATAGCCTAGAGGTTTCCCTCAATTCAAAAGCTGGCACCAGATATAAATATTGGACCTTCTGACCAATTCTTCAGTTCACTCCTGCACCTGTGGACATTACAGAAGAAGGGCTTCTTTGTTCCCCAGAAGACTGCCCTGTTGCTTGAGGCCGGCTTTGAGCTTCAAATGTCTGCCCTGCTGCTACCACAGGACTGCCCTGCTGCTCGAGGCCTGCCTTTTTCCCCAGAGGAGACTGCCCCGCTCCTTGAGGCCTGCCTTGTTCCCCAGAAGATAGGCCTGCTGCTTGAGGCCTGTCTTGTTCTTTAGAGGGCTGCCCTACTGCTTCAGGCCAGTCCAGCTCTCTGAGAAGGAAGACTGTCCCTGCTTCCTTCGCCCCAGGTTGTCTGAGTGACTCCAAGTGTAAGTTGGCTGACCTCCTTCTCTGAGATACTTTGACACAAAAAGATCCAGGCGCCTTCCTGCAACTGCCCAGTTGACCTGCTGCAACCGGCCCTGCCGGACCTGCTTGAGCTATGATGGCCTCTGCGGCAAGATGTGCCTCCAAATGTCCTGGACCCCTAGATAGCCCCCTAGGTGGCATCAGCTGAGCTCCTTCTGTGAAACAGTTAAGTTTTAAACACTGCGCGCAGGACTTTGAGACAGTACCACTTTCAGTGAGACTAATCTGGTCTCTGTATCCGGCCCGCACGCCATCGCTATTGGCCTAAACTTGTGACTTTGTCATGATCAAGCACGATCAGATGCCAACAGTTAGCACTTCCTCTTACTTGGTGCTATTTTTGCTGAAACCTTTAAAAATGCATATCTCTGATTCTCCTGATTGTTTTTTCATCATTCTGGTCTCCTTTTATTTATTACATTTCACTCTAATTTCCAAATTGGCAACGGATATCTTTTGCATTGGGTTTCCATTTTATTACTGTTTGTGGGCTGCATACATATTTAGCATTGCGCCTCTAAGTTAAGCCTGGCTGCTTTTGTCCATTTTGTGCTATGCTACCAGATGGTTAAGCACAGGTTAATTTAGTGACTTTGCTGTTTCACCATGACAAGAATTGTGACTGTTTCTTGAGAAGGGTTTTTACCCTCCACCCCCCTGACACACCTCCCCACCCCCAATCAAAAACCCAATTTCTGAAAGAAGGTCGGCAGGGAGATTTTGATTTCTTGAAAATTAGAGAAAACTAGGATGGGTTTACATAAGCACTTTGTCTGTATCACATATAGTGCAAGGTTACTTACAACCCACAACCTAGATATTTTTTTTGATGATAACTTTATTGATTTTTGGAAAAACAAAGAAAAGAAAAAAAATTAGCACAAACAGCACAGTATACAAATTTGCACACATGACATAATTCAAATGGAGGGAGGGCACAATTATTTGTAAAGAACCACAATCAACTCCTGGAGAGAAAAGGTCTCCTTAATGGTGGGAGAGCGGGGAGTAACCTTTTCAATCCCTTCATGAAAATCCTTGACAACCACAACTTGGTGGAGTTTTCTTGTACGCTGTTATGGCTGCAAGGTTTAAAGAAGAAAACTGCAGTCCTGACTTTGCTAAATCGAGAAGATAAGGGAACACAGCTTCTTCTTAGCATTTGGTAGGATTAATTTTCTTTAACAGACACCAAATGCAAAACATCTTCGATCTGAATAAATAGAACGTTCTAAATTGAACACATCTGGCCCAATTCAAGATGTTCATACGACTTTCCATTGAATTCGGAAGCCAGGTTAACAAGCTCAGCAATGGAAGACTGAGAGGCAGAAAATAGTCCCCGAACCCTTTTAGAGCAGGTAATGCAAAAGTCCCAATAACTTTTGTTATCTGGGGTGTTGTTTGACGACACTCTCAAATGGGGCCCGCTCCTCGAGAGAAAAAGGGGGGAGGTTACCAGGGCGAATACTGCCATATTTAATTTTCCCTTTAAAATGGGCAATCGGCCAGTGGCGGCATTGCTGAAACTGTATCAGGCCAAAGGTGTAGCGATAGCCAGCTGCGGCAGCGAAATTTGGGGTTATGTCGCTTTGGGTGCACTGCAAATAGTGGAGCTTTTTTAAAACGTTCATTAGGGGTGCCTAACAGTACTTCAAATGCGGTGGTACATGGAGAACTGGGAGTGCAAGTTTTAAGTGATATATTGGCTCTACGTCCCATACTCTTTTGGCTAAACTGCTGGTTAAATAAGGAGTTAGTTCTTACCCATCAGATTCTTTCTGAAGTAATGCATCTAGATCATAGATTACCCATCCTGTGGATAAGGTGCATAAAAAATTGTTGTGAGGAGCTGGGGCGGCCGGATCTTTTTTACAAACCTGGCCGGATCTTTAAAGATGTTGCCTTTACAAAGAATTCTTTTCTTCTAGTAAGGTCTATGAGTAGAGAAGACCAAGAATTAGGCAAACAGAGTGTCCGAAATCATTTACTGTTAAAAACTGTTATGGCATTGAGCCCTATCTCACGTACCCCATCTCTACTCAAGAACGTTTTCTATTGACAAGATTCCGGTTAGACTTTTTACATTTGTTATTAGCAGTACCAAAAGGTAGCCACAGAGGCCTAGTGTTAGCACCCTGTGGGTGCCACTACAAGTCTCCGCAGGATCTGCTTCACTTAATGTTTTTCTGTAATTTTTATGTGGGACCATGTCAATATTTTTTATTTCCTCTTTTAAAAAAATTGAAATTCTCACAAGTCCGCCGAGTTCTCCTTTATCTGCAGCTGCTTCACCCTGAATGTATTTTATTTGTGATAGGATTTTCAAAAGCCGTTGTTAGGATTAGAAATAGTCTGCCAGATTGAATTGATCATGTACATTGCATTAGTTTAAAAAAAAAAATTGTATCTGTTGTGTGTACCGTGTAGAATCCTTTACAGTTTATTAATTCGTATAAATTATGCTGAGTCTTGTCGGGAGGATCTTCATGCTTGGTATACTCTTGTTGAACTGTTTTAATATGTTTTAACTATGTATCTTTTATGGTTTTAAAACTTAAAACCGAATAAAGTGTTTTGAAATTGAAATAGTCCCCGAACGTGATTAGGAGAGCTGGCCTGCAGGGCAGTCTCTTGTATGAATGTTCAGATAAATATAAAAGGGCATGGTAATACCTCTGCCACTGCCGCTCTGACGCTGTCAGAATCACTCTCATTCTGTCTTTCACTAGTTTGAGGATAATCAAAAGAATCAATAATATTGGAGAAAAAGTGTAAACAAACTTCGGACCAAAAGACCATTCCCCAGGCTTCCTGGCTCATAATACCTGGATGTGTAATTTGGGAATTTACTGTTGTCTATGTTTGTGAATAGGTCGACGACTGAAAGACCGCATTGGCAAACGATGTCTGGCAGGACTTTGTCATCTAGTACTCAAATGTGATTCTCTTGTATCATCCTATTTAAAGAATTCTCTTGAGTATTAAGGATTCCTTGTTGATGGACTACTGAGTGTGCAGGTTTCTCCTAATCAATCATCTGCACAGGTGCATTTCTGGAGGCACCTCTCTGGCTGTTGTGTCTTCTTGCTTGTTGAGATAATAAACTGTTGTGGTGTTGCCCGTCTGAACAAGCAAGGAAGACACTGTGAAGCCAGGTATAAAGAACTTCCACGTCAAATGAATCACCTTCAACTTCTGGAGGTTAATGTAGTAGGTTTTTTTCTGCGAATCACAAACCTTGGATAGCAACACCATCCACATGAGCTCCACAGCCCAGGAGACAAGAGCTAGGAATGATGGTTAGATACTGTGCTTCAGGCTGAAAATGGATACACTTCAGCATATGTGTTACCATGAGAGGAACTGAATTGTGGTTTGTGAAAGAGACAACGTATCCTGCCAATTGCCTGAGAGTTGACATAACTGGCCTTCCAGGCAATGGTGCAATGGCCTCATCGGCAGACGGGGGCTTGGAACTACAAAGATGCATGTTGGACAGGCCTCGTGGCATGCCCGACCCCTCCCCGCATGGCGGGTCTCGGACTACTACCACCCCTGTTCCCCGGACAAGAACTACACCTGCAGCCCGCTGGGTCAACCCCCAGCTCTTCCCCGACGGAGCCCAGGCTCGTAACCACAACATTCTCGGCTGGCCCGGGTCCCTTCCCGAACCACCGTCCCCGGCCCAGCCGCCATCTTGGACCCTCCACGACCAGGCCTCGTGTCGACCTCAGCCTCAGGCCCAGCCAGGCCCCGACATCGAGGCACCACCATCCACCCAGGGGGTAATGAGACCACTTGGCGAGTCAGTGGGAGAAGGAGTGTGGATGGCTCCCCTCCGCCTGGTTTTTGATCGCCCCCAGCCTCCCTGGGCACTGGCTCCACCCCCCTGCTGGGTGTCTGGACTCCCTCATCCCGGACCCCCCGACCTCCAAGTGCGAGGGTCCGGACATCAAAGGGCGCCAGACCTATAACTGGGGTAGCTCCAGAGCAGGAAGCCAGTTGTATCCTGGAGTCGAGAGACACCTAGACGAACTCATCCTTGGAGGCCTGCTGGCGCTGCCGCGGCTCCTCTTCGTGAACCATCCTTGAAGGCCTGCTGGCGCTGCCGCGGCTCATCCTCTTCGTAAACCATCCTTGAAGGCCTGCTGGCGCTGCCGCGGCTCATCCTCTTCGTGAACCATCCTTGAAGGCCTGCTGGCGCTGCCGCGGCTCATCCTGTTCGTAAACCATCCTTGAAGGCCTGCTGGCGCTGCCGCGGCTCATCCTCTTCGTGAACCATCTTTGAAGGCCTGCTGGCGCTGCTGCGCTCATCCTCTTCGTGAACCATCCTTGCAAGCCTGCTGGCGCTGGCGCGGCTTATCCTCGTGAACTATCCTTGAAGGCCTGCTGGCGCTGCCGCGGCCCCTACTTGAGAACCCTCCAGCTCGAGGATTGAGAGCTATATGCCTGTACCGGACCGGTACCGAGACTGTCCCGCTACCCCTTTACCCCCCAGAGACTAGAATTGAAGGAATCACCATATCCTGATCCTACTGTATCGTCCAGTATAACCTACTTAAGAAAACCTATAAAAGTGTGCAGAACCTATCTTTGTGTGGCGTCTATCTGTGGGGGGGGGGTAGTTGCTCGTCCGTACGATCTAAGGAGAGGGCCTCGCCAAGAGGCCTCTCCCCCTTGCTCGGCCGACCCTCAGGGTCCCCGTCTAACATTGGTGGCAGCGGCGGGATTCGAGCCAACGCATAATCGTACGGAGAGTAACTCACCCCACGACACACAGCAACAATGACGACAAAAGAGACCGGAACAACCGCAAAATTCCAGATGGAACGGCTAGAAGAATACAGCCACAAGGAATTAAAACCATTCTGCATGGACTTGGGCATCGCTACAACGGGACTGAGCACCAAAGATGACCTCAAGCACATCTTGGGAGTCTTGGGGGGAGACAGAAGCGTCCCCACCCCAAAACGAAAGCATCGAGACCACAGAAACAATTGCAACACCAGAAGAAGAAAGAAGAGCGGGCCTCCCTTCCGAGGAAGCCCGAGAACGGGAGAGGAGCCGGCTCCACGAGTTGGAACTGGCTCGACTCCGCTTAGATGAGGAACTAAAACTAGCAGAAAAAAAGATAGCCCTCGAACACTTACGGCTACGGGAAGAACGAGAAGAAGAAAAAAGCCAGAGGGAGCTGGAAGAGAAGAAACTAGCGTACGGACACGAGCGCAGTTTAAAAGAACTAGAGATTCGACGACAAAACCAGGACCTCGGGGTCCCCGAGAACCAGAGCTCCGCTCCCCCTGCGGACACCAAGGTCCACATTCCCAAAGACGTCGTCCGAGAGTACTACCGGAACGACGACATCCAGCAATGGTTCAAGGCCTACGAGGTAGCCATGATCTCCCACCGTATCCCGCGAAATGACTGGGGAGCCGGGTTGTGGGGTTGATTCGTCAACGAAGGAAGAGATGCCCTGCTACAACTCCCCGACGCAGAGATGACCTCCTACGAGCACATGAAAGCCGCCCTTCTCACTCGCTATGGGCTCACCCCCGAGATGTACCGGCAGCGATTTCGAGACTGTAAAAGAATCCCCGGTACCACCTGGGTGGAATATGTGAACTTTTTTATCCGGGCCTTAGAGGGGTGGATCAAAGGCAGCCAGGTCTCCACCTACGAACAATTATTCGATCTCATTGTGTGGGAGCACTTATCCAAAAATTGTTTCGTTGAACTAAGGCAGCATCTCCTCAAAAGCAAGCTGACCGAACCCCGGAAACTCTCCATCGAAGCGGATCGATGGGAGAGCACCCGGGTCCCCCGGAATTGGCCGGGCGAACAAAACAGAGCCTCCCAGGGGTCCCACCGTCCGCGAGGGGGAGGAGGAGGTCAGGGTCGGGGCAGGGACACCGTCACGGTGCCCACCACTAGCGACCCCCCGTCTCCGGCCGGAAGAGGAAGCCCTCCGACGTGACCGGGATTCCGATCCAACCTTGTCTGCCACAAATGCAAGCGGCCCGGCCATTACGCCAATGACCCCAACTGTCCGAGAAACCAGTCAGTCCAGGCCCCGGGTCCAATGAACCGCCAGATCACCGCCGTCGCCCTCGGAGAAGAGCAAGGCGGAGAAGAAGACGAAGAGTGCGAACACTACCAGACCGAGTGGGAACCTGCAGCCATGTCCCTGGTATGTCTAGGGGAAAGGGACATGGTCCCGCTGGGCCCCATCCCAGCCAACACGCAGAAGTACAGCCAGTGGGTCACCATTAATGGACACCGGGCCGAAGCCCTCCGCGACACGGGGGCCAGTGTGACCGCAGTCCGTTGCCATCTGGTGACCCCCGATCAGATCTTGCCCAACGTACTTTGTCCAGTACGGTCTGCGGACAACTCCGAAAGCCTGTGCCAGATGGCCCGCGTCCCCTTCGAGTGGGGGGGGAGTGTCGGGCATGCTGAAAGTGACCGTCCGAGACGATGCCCCCGTGGACTGCCTCCTGGAGAACGATCTCGAGAGCTCCCCCTGGGCCGCCGTTGAACAAAGAGAGCACCTGGGGATGCTTGGTCTCCCTGAATGGGTCTGTGCGACGACCCGATCCATGGCCACCCGCGCCATCCCATCCACTGAAGAACCCGAGTGGCCCGAACCTCCACCGCCTGTCGTCGCTGAAGAGACCACCCCTGAACCCGGTCCACCGGGGTCCGACAACGAAGAGCCTGACCCACTCCGAGACCTTCCGGAGCTGTCTCAGTGGCGCCAAGAAGGTGGCCCCACTCAGGAACAGTTCCGCCAGGAACAAAGAACGTGTTTCCTCCCTCGAGGGGCTCCGACAGCAAGCCATAGCCCAGAGCGCAGGGGATGCCTCGGGGGCCCACTGGAGCTATTGGGACAATGAGCTCCTATACAGTGAGCAGAAGATTGCCGAACTGGGGGCCAGCCGAGTGCTGGTGGTCCCCCTCCGATTCAGAGACTTCCTCTTAAACCTGGCACACGATGTGCCTCTCGCCGGGCACCTAGGGCAGGACAAGACTTACAGCCGCCTGGTGACCCATTCCTACTGGCCTAAAATGCGGAACGACGTGATAAACCACTGCCGGGCCTGCCCCACCTGCCAGGCCAGCGGGAAGAGCGGCCGGAAACTAAAAGTCCCCCTGCAACCCTTTCCCATCGTCACCACTCCCTTTGAAGGGGTGGGGATCGACATTGTTGGGCCCCTGGAGCCCCGGACAGCGCAAGGTCACTGGGTCATACTCGTCCTGGTGGACCATGCCACCCGCTATCCCGAGGCCATACCTCTCTGGACCGTGACAGCGCCCGTGGTGGGCCGAGCCCTGATGGGAATATTCTCGCGGGTGGGCTTCCCCCGAGAGGTCGTCAGTGATCGGGGCACGAACTTCATCTCCAGATACATGAAGTCCCTATGGCAACAGTGTGGGGTCACCTACAAATTTACGACCCCCTACCACCCGCAAGGAAACGGACTAGTGGAACGATTCAATCGCACCCTCAAGGGGATGATCATGGGCCTGGAAGAGCCCCTACGCCGCCAATGGGACGTGCTGCTACCCTGCCTCCTGTTTGCCTACCGGGAGGTCCCACAGAAGTCCCTGGGATTCAGCCCCTTCGAGCTCCTGTATGGGCACCCCATCCGGGGTCCCCTCAGCCTGGTCAAGGAAGGGTGGGAGGTGACCCCCCAGAAGACTCCTCCTGATGTGTACAAGTACCTCTTGACCCTCCGGAACCAGACTCGGCGGTTCAGGGAACTTGCCATGGCCAACCTCGAAGCCAGCCAAGAAGACATGAAACGATGGTACGATCAAAATGCCTCATCCATTGAGTTCGAGCCGGGACAACAGGTCTGGGTCATGTCCACGGTCGAACCTTGCGCCCTCTAGGACAAATGGACGGGACCCTTCAAGGTGGTGGAGCGCAAGGGCCCCGTCACCTACCTGGTGGACCTGGAATCCCCACGGAACCCCCTCCGGGTCCTCCATGCCAACCGGCTTAAGCCTCACTTTGTGCGCTCTGAACTTAGCCTCCTGATGGCTGCCGACAGTGGGGCTGAAGAGGACTCCGAGCCCCTCCCCGACCTCCTGAGAACACTCGAAAAAGACGGCTCCATGGAAGGAGTCCACCTCTCTTCTGCCCTGACCCCTGCACAACGCCAAGGCTGCCAAGACTTGCTACAGCAGTTTGCCGACCTGTTCTCCCTCACCCCTGGGGTCACCCCTGTCATGTGCTTATCTAGGTTCCTGATCGATACTGTGACCTTATGCCCCTATTCGGCTATAAAGCCCCTTTTTCCCTATATTGGCATAACCGTTCAAGTACGATTTTCTGAAAAGTCATCTCTGGCCTCACACGAGCAGAGCCACAGAGCCACATTCCAGCATGACTCTCTGCTACTTCCTTTGCGACCAATTAGTGCAATGACAGAGCAGCAGTCACTATCTGATATTCCTAGATAACACTCCGAGTTCTTCAACAAGATAAAAACTTAGCAAACCTGGAAATCCCCGCTTGCTATGTTTTGATTAGTAATGGAACTCTAATGAGCAACTGATAACTATCACTTCCTAGTGACATCTTTAATTGACGTCTTATGTCCAGCAAACTTGCGTCAAACCCGGCACCTGTCAGGTATAAATATTACCAACGTTGCCTTAAGCAATGAGCGAACATGTTGCTGATGCCAGCTGCCTGCATGACCCCGTGTTGGTAAAAACTAGCACTCTGTCGCTGCAGCCTGCTATCCTGTGGTGGTGAAGCTACTGATTACCATTATCGCCGCTACAGCGCGACCTATGGTGCAGTACGCTTGAGGAGCCGTGCAGCCGTCCTCTGCGAAGACATCCAGCCCAGCTGCCCGCGGACGCTCTCACCCCTCCTTCCTCGACGCGCTGAGAGAAGCCGGTGCATTTCTCGTGCAGAGAAATCCAGTCCCGGCGCTTCCAGTTTACCCTCGCAGGTGACTGGGATATCGAGAGAGACCCCTGAAGGAGATACCAATCCTCCATCATTCTATTCAGAGGTATGGTGTTGACTAAACCCTTAGACGAGAATTCTTGAAACAAACCTCGGCAAAACCAACTTAACTTAAGCTACTTACTTACTCCCCTTCTCACGTGTTAGGCTTAGGTCAGGCACACTGGGGTAGGCTTAGTTAGAAGCACCAGTTGAGTATGTTAGCCTAATGTATATATGACTGTATATATGTTTTATTACTTTTAAACCATTGTATGGCTAAGAAACCATATCAATGCTTTTACAGTTCTATTTCGCTATTCTTATCTTACTGTACGTACTTTTTATAATAACAGTTATTGCAATTGTGGCAATACATTTCTCTTGTATGAGAAGAAAGACTGTTCAATAAATGTTAACCCTTTATTGATAAACGCCCGTCTCTCTATTCTCTACATACCGTGAAAGTAAACTGCACTAGACTGACTGAGTGAAATCTATGTCTATTGTTTCACACGACCCTAGAGATCGACTCTTGATCTGAGGAGCAAAGTTGTCATGTTGCACGGTTGTTGGAAAGCTGAATCCCTTCTTGTCTGTGCCAAGGAAGCTGATCACTTCCTATGCAGAGAAGAAAGTTTCCAGTGACCTCTGAGCTAGTTGGTAACACAACCCAATTAAGTTTAGCATAGTCAGTGGAGGCCTGGAATATAAGCAGTTCCACGTCGATACTACTGTTTATGTTATTCCAATGCGCAGGGCCTAGTGGGAAACTAGGAACTACACTACATGGCGCCCTAACGTTTGGTAAGGCGATAAACTAACGTAAGACTTGTAGAGTAACTCAGTCGTGCATATTTCACACCCCTTTCTCCCGTAAATACTCCAATAGACGTCTGGAGTGGGTGAAAGGTTAAAATCCGCCCGACCTTAGTAGGAAGAGATTCCTATGTAAAGCTCTGGTTTATTCAACGTTGAAGGATACAGTGTTCCAAAATATTGTGCATCTAATCTTTGTCTCCTTGGAGACCTACTCTGCAAAAACTGCATTTATACAATGTCAGTAGAAAACAACGGCACCACTGGGGCCGCAGTAGATGCGACTCAGCAAGGTCCCGAATACACAGACCCGGGTGCTATTATCATCCCGGTCCAGTTAAGAAGATCTATAACTTTAAAACTTATAGAAAACGGACTGCCACCTCAAGGTGGTACAGTAATTTTCGTGATAGAGGCTCACGAGTATCGGCAGACAGAGGTATTCTATTCATGGATAAACTTTCCAGCGGTAAACGCTATAACACAAGAGTTTCACTATTACAAAATAGAGGAACCTCCGGGAGAGTACGCTCTTTTCGAGGAGGTTGAAATCCCACTTAAATTTCAAGAGCACCTGCTCTGGTTTAATGGCGCCCTAAAACACAATGATCACATAACCAGGCTCGGTCCACTAGGTAGACCAGGAGCCACGTGGCCGGTTCTAGCCAGCTACACACCACATCCTGACATTATAAAAATGTCTAGAGAAGAGCTGTTAGTACAGCTAAACACATTAATAAAAATACATAGGCAATTAGTCCAATATGTAATACGGACTGCAACAGTCCAGCCAGCTGTTAATTCACACCAGCTGACCCCTCATCAGGGGAACACAAATAAAATTACACCACAGAACATACAGTCATGTCTTGGTAAAACACCCGTAAAACGGGAACAAATTCCTTTCTGGTTAGCCCAGAAAATCACTCAAATAGAGGCAGTATTTCCTGATACTACCCCTATTGAGAAACACAGAATCTTGACCATCTGCCTTCCTATGGGAATCGCACCACACGTGGAGGACTGCGACACTTGGGGTACAGTCTTTGCTTCCATTTACACAAAAACACATGGTGTTCCGTCTATGGCGGTAATACCAGACGTGCTAAAACAGATTCAAAATGAATTCGGTCCAGAACCAGCTTTAAATCTAGGTATGAAATTACTGAAAGACTTCAAGCAGGTCACGGCTATATTATTAGCCAACGTAAAGGGAGAAGCAGCATCTGTGGCGATTCGCCAGAAGTTGAGGGAAACAGATATAAAAGATCCTGTTGAGCTTGCAAAAATCATAGAAAAATGCTATGAAGAATTAGGTAGAGACAGCTTGGGTGGGAAACCAGTTAAGCCCCAACTGCTCGAAAATCCAGAAAAATTATTTATTAAAAATAATTTAAACACTCCTAAAAAGAGCTGGGATGGAAATAAACAATCCACTCCCAAGGAAAAAGTTTTCCAGTCCAGAGGAAGGTCTCCTCGACGGAGGGAAAGAACTCCGACTCGAGAACGCCAGTCTCCCCAACGGGAGCCCTCTGAGAAAAGATATAACCTTAGAAATAGGGATAATCTAAAAAAACCTGATAGATATCAAAGTATTGATACACGTCCCTCTCGATCTTTTCCACAGAATTCGGAAAGAAGAGGACGGTCAGACCCAGGAGAGCACACCAAGTCCAAAGACAAGGAACCTGCTCAAAATAAGAAATCTCAATTTCCTAAAAAGAAGGTAGCCAGTATTAGAGTAATCAACCATGCCGAGAATACTGAGGACACAGTTGAAAAACGGGGAGTGGGCATTGACAATGTTGGACAGTGCAGCAGAAATCAGTATAGCGCGCAAGAACTTGATGAGTCATCTGGAGACAGTGGACACGAATGAATACATTCAGGTTGAAACTGCCGACACCAGACTTAGCGAGCCCCATAAAATATACGAAATAACATTGCGTATAGAGGGTGATAAGACTAGGAAAATTAAGGGTCTATTTTGGGATAACCTCTCAAAAGGCTATGATATTCTGTTAGCTGAAAAAGATTGGCCCCCGGAGTTTGTCAGGGAGTGCCCTCGTGGCGAAGAAGTGATTATGCCTGCCTTCTCGAATCACATTCCGATTCACAAAAAATACACATATGCAAGGAAATGGGCAGTAGCCCAGGCACCTGCATTGTATAAAAATCATGTAGGATGGGATGAGGATTCTCCGCCTCACAAAATCCAACTAAAAAGTGAACCAACTGCCCAACGGCAGTATCCCATTAAGCAAGAAGCTAAAAAACAGGTCAGGGAGATCTTAGATCAACTTGAGTACCAGGGGGTGATTGAAACATGCACCTCTCAAATGAACAATCCTTTGTTTCCTGTCTCCAAGCCAGACAATTCATATCGTCTAGTTTTGGACTACAGACATCTTAATACATGTTGCAAAACTTTTGCAGTACAAAACTCGCATAGTGCAGCCCTAATGAATAATATAGTTAGGAAAAAATACAAAACGACATTAGACATTTCTAATGGTTTCTTTTGTCAAAACATTGCACCAGAAAGCAGATACTTGACCGCTTTCTCCGCATTTGGGTCACAGAAAAAATTCTGTCGACTCCCACAGGGGTTCAAGAACAGCCCAGGACTATTCTCAGCTAGGGTAACAGAGTTACTACAAATCTATGATGATGAAGCATTATCTTACGTAGATGATATTTATCTCACAGACGATGACTTGGATACTCACTTGAAAAGGGTGAACACCATTATACTTGGGTTCGCAGCAGAGGGTTACAAATTCAACTTTAAAAAGTCCCGAATTGCCCATCTGACAGTACTATTTTTAGGGTACGAATTATCAAGTGAAGGGAAAAGCCTAGCGGACAACTTCTTAGAGAAGTGCGCTGTACTCCAAGCTCCAAAAACGCTGAAGAATTTACAATCAATACTAGGTTTTCTGAATTTCGGAAGAACTTACATTCTAAATTACGCAGAGAGGGTTAAACCTCTCTACGAACTAATAAAACCTGATTTAAAACAAATCAATTGGACTCAAAAACACACAGAAATTTTGAGATCACTGCAAACAGACATGTTAGCAAAAACAAAATTAGATACACGTGACAACACGATCGATCTTGTAATCCGAGTCATCCCAGGAAGATGCGGATTCACGTACCTAACCTCTAATGAGGGAGAAAAGGTACCAATTTCAATTAAGTCTCACTTGTACACACAAGCAGAAAAAACATTCAGTCGCACAGAAAAAACTGTGAACGCAGTACAAATTGCATTAGCAAATGAAAGAGAACTAGCACACGGCAAACGGATTAATATCCTTACAGCGGAATCCGCCTTCGAAGCGCTATTCAGCCCAGTAAACCTGCCTACAGTGTCACTGGATCCAAAATGGATACAGTGCATAGATTCTCTAGGAGCGGAAGACGTGAAATACTATTTTGCCCCGCAATTTGAAGAACTGAATGATTTGGAATATGAAGAAGAATATCCTCTGCCAATCGAAATCCTGCCTCTCCCACAATACGCATGTATAATCTATACAGATAGCTTTGTACAGCATTTTAATGTAGAGAGCAAATCCTACAATGCAGCATGTGCGATTATTAAAGGTCGTTGGCTGTGCGGTAAATTCAGACCGAAAGTAACAAAAACTGAATCTGTAAGAAACTGTTCGGTTCAGAGAACTGAAATCAGATCTTTAAAGATGGCGCTCGAAAATGCAGAACGCGAATTCCCCACACTTATCGTGTGCGATTCTCATTTTTGCGTCAATTCTTACAACAACAAACTGCAGAGTTGGATCGAAAACGACTACAAAGATGACACAGGTGCCACAATAAAGCATAAATTGCTTTGGGAACAAGTAGCTCTTTTACACAAAGAACTACAAAAGACTCACGTGATTCACGCACAGAGTCTTCAACGTGATGGCGTTCACGTTGCAGGGAATTCATTGGCTAATACAGCCACCACGGAAGCAACTAAACCGGCTTCCGTAGCCACAAAAAAAGTGTACAGATAAGTATATAGACGGGGAAACTATGCTAGCAGTAAAAACGACCGTAAAAGGCGACTGTGCAGCACTACCCGTAAACTATCCACTCAATTATGCATACATAATCGATGCAAACTCCGTTCCTTTTGCTCGAATCGCTGGAGTGGGGGATAGAGTAATTCCAAACAGGAGCAGGAGGGGCTTCCTCCTACTGGAAGCACACATGGGGTTGGGTCTGAAACACCAAACAATCAAAACTTCTCTGAAAGAATTGCAATCAGAGTACTGGTGGCCAGGAATGAGTATAGATATTCAATGTTTTGCTCAAAATTGTGAATACTGAAACAGAGATCGCAGTAATGAACAGGCCAGTGTAGTTTCAGGATCCCTTCTAGACAGCATAAGGCGGTCTATCTGCGCAATCAAAGAAGAGAAGCGCGTCCCAGTGTACAACGTTTAAGACGAAATGCACTTAAAAAATGAAATGAGGCCACCAGCACTCGGCTGACGCCTAGAACTGTTATAAAAGATTAGCGAGTCTTTATCGGCACATACGCAATTACCACGTTCCATTCTGACCAGGGTCCTGCCTTCAGCTCTCGAGCTTATAGGGAGGCCATGGCCAGCATGGGAATTGGGTTGCGGTATTCTTGTCCGTCGCATCCCGAAGGGAATAGTGTGGTAGAAAGAAAAAACCGTGACATAAAGCAATCTATAACAGCGAAGGTATTAGGTTCAGGCGCTGGGTGGGTCAAACATTTAATAAGTGTCCAGACTAGTCTTAACAACATGCCAAGAAATTCTCTAAAAGGTTTCAGCCCATACGAACTATTGTTCGGAATAAGAATGAACGTTCAGGACCTCGATAGTCAGATGTCAGTGGTACAAAAAGAAACAACGCAGTTTGAAGTAAAAGACCGTTTGGCTGTTTTACAGGAACTGAATGAAACAAGAAAATCATTAAGCAACATAAAGTTAAAGCAACAGCCAAGTACCACTGACGAGGCACCACCCGCAACAGCCCCAGCAAGGCCTGTCTGGATTCCAAAGATTGGGGATCTAGTCAGAGAAAAGATCGCGGTTAAGAAGGAATTTGGGCCTTCTTACAGAAAAGCAGTACCTGTCTTAGCAGTCACCGGAACAAGATCAGTTGTGCTACCGCCCCTTGCTGGTAAAAAGGAGAACAGAGTCGTGTCCATCGATCTGGTAAAACCACAAGCATGTGGCCTATAATCAACAGTAGGCCCAGTGGACTCCCAAGAAACAACAGAATACCCAAACTTGCAACAATCCAAGAGGTTCAAACTGAAAGACTAATCACATTCGATCAGCCTGCAGTGCACAATGAAGGACTATGCAATAATGCCATGGAACTCGTGCCTCTTGAAACACAGATTGAAACAGTTCGTCAAGAAACAACACCAGTCTACAATGATGTGGCATCAGAAAGTGCTACCGAGAGACAGATTGAAAGAACAATCCCATCAATTGACAGAACTGCCTCTGGTTATTTCATCAACTTCGACAACTTCTCTGAAGATTTAAATGACCCGGAAGTGATGCCAGAAACAAAAAAGTCTTTTAAAGAAAAAGCAACGGAACTCTTTCATCAACTGAAGGAAATCTACCTCATTTCCCCTTGGCTAGAGTTCTGGTTCGGTCTAGGTGTATTTTTCCTCCTGCTTTGGCTCATCATGGTACTGTGTTTGGGAAAATTCATTGAAGGAAAATATATTACAATGGACACAGCAAGTCAGAACATCAACCTAGTCCTGAAACCACACAGATCATCCCACGTGAAGAAAAGAGAACTGTCAACAGTAAATGTCACAGCAATTCCAATACCTGGTGGGGTAGTATGGGAGAAAACAGACTATGAGATCTATGGTCCGGTCGAAATCCTGAAGTATCCTCATCAACTAAAGGTTTCCTTAAGTGACTTTGTGACACCAAGTACATTCTCTGATGATTGGGACTTTAACAGTATTAATGACATGATGTCTGATTTAGTAATGTCAGCTAGATTCACAGATCATGATTATTTACAAGGTTCATCTAGTTATGAGCAGTTATTCTGTTACACCCACTATGGGGATCATTACTTGCATAAATCTGCACAGCCTAGAAATGTTTTTATGTATAATCAATGGGAACATTGTTCTACACCACCTAAAAGCAGTTCTAAAGCATTTTTTGAGAAATTCAAATACTTCTCAGGGTTTAACACCAGTGATGCAGAAACGTTTTATTATAAACTGTTAGATAAAACAGGCATGAAAACAATGCTGACAAATTCTAAATTGATATATTCAGAAGCATTTTATGACAAAATGATGACATTTGGTTTTGATTATTGGAAAAATAATATTGAAACGAAAACAATTTGGGGTACAAAAGATTGGCAGGTGCAAGGCATAGAAGCACTGTTTAGAACCTGCATGATACCAGAACAAATGTTATTTTTAAATGACACTGTACACCAAACATCTTGTCTTGGCCTAGCTAAGAACAAAGACCTTAAAACACCGTCTATACCAAAGCCAATAGCTGAGAATACAACTGCAGATAATGAGTTAGACGTGTCACACATTTTTACATTTCAACAGAACACATCCTGATTGGAAAAAGTGGTTAATCTGGCCTACAGACACAAATAGCTGTCAAGATAGGTTCCTGAATAAAACACAAGGGTTAAAAATGACCAGATTAGACCCAAGATACTCCCAGAGACAACATCCAGGGATTATAACCACATACAGTGTAGGGAAACTCTGCCTAGAATGGCTAACTACATCCACACTGGCTGAAATTAAGCAACACTTGTCTTTATTAAAAGATGGTGCTGATTTGCGCGATTTCATTCTTGGACCACGCAAACAGCGTCAAAAGCGTTTCATAGCGACCAGCATCTATGCTGCTTACAACGAGGCTTGGAAAGTAAAGCAAATTGAAACTGCTGAAAAAATACGAGAAATTGATCGTATTAATTTGGAAAAATCACTTTCTGTAGTAGACAATGGGTTAATGACTCTGTCTTCCAGAATATATTCATTGGACAATATTGTATCCTCTGCCTTTGATGTGATAGACAGAGATTTGCTAATGTTACAACATGGCCAGTCTCAATTACGCTCTATTATAGAACTAGGCTGGACGCTGCAAAATATTCGTTCAGGCTATGTGCCTTGGCGTCTGATAAACACAACGTCATTATTTTCCATTTTTAACCTTACTGATAAACAGATCAGTTTGGCACAGAAAGGAGCAGACTATACAATCTTGAGCATCGAGAAACTCGAGAGATTACCATTGACAATGTCAGAGAGTCCTGTCATTGAATGGATAATACACGGAATTATCACAATTCCGATAACAACTTTCCGATTTAAAAAGTGCCTTGAGTACATACCTGCTGGCCAGTATGAACAATTGGGTAAAGGATATGTAAAATCCATATGGAAATTACCATACACTCATTCTTGCTATAGTGACAGCGACAAAAATGTATTTCTTAGTGGTGAAAATTGTAAACACTCACTAAGCGGTATACTTTTGTGTCAGGGTATTAATTTACACGGAGCATGTGATGGCAATTCAAACAACCTTTCATGCCACCAGCTAGTCACACCTGCAACTCAGATAGAGCCCTTCTTTATGCAACTCGCAAACGGGAGTTACATTCTAAGAACGGATCACAGGTGCTGTGGCCTCGCGCCCGGAAAAAGTTATCTAGTACAAGTAACGTCCATGGTCAAATGTTGCATGCAAGCATTGTTCCCGAGCGGGCCTCCAGACATAGTGACTCCCCTCTGGCCTCGTCTGAATCTCTATTCTATACGAATTGATACATTAAGCAAAATGAAATCTGTGCTTTTACAGACAACAGTGCCTATAACGTCATCTAAAGAGACGTATGATCTTCTAGTCGCAAGGACGGCTACTGAAGTCCATGACCTTTTATCTACAAATTGCCCCGTGCATTTCGTACAAATGCTCGACCAACTCCTTAACATGTCTAGTGCTACAAGCATCCCAGGCATATTTAAGACAGTCTTTACAGGACTGCTGACACCCTTCCAGGCAATTTTGGGAATCTTTCCTAATTTTGTGCACTCCATCTTTGGTGGTATTCCACTATTTTTTGGACTCATCGCATGGATTCTATTTTTGACCCTCCTGCTACGTTATGGCAAGCCTCGGCTCAGACATAGCTCCCATGGGAATGGAAGAAACAATCCTAGCAATGCGCTACAGGGACAGGATAACTAACGTCCTCGGATTGGCCAGGCTGAGAGATCTAAACATGACCTGGTTCCTTTCATTCAGACCAATATGGCAAAATTGCATTTTACCTGTGCTACGGTGTATGCTTTGCGGCGATGAATGCGTGTTGGACATCTGTCTTTCACTTCCATCAGCAGTACCAATGGACGTCGATACTTTGCTAAGTCCAATAACGGCTCACGCATTGTGTTGTCCCCAGCGGCTACCAATCCTGATGACGGCATTCGTGGAGACTCCTGTACTACAGCCAAGTGGTAACAGTGGAGCGAGTGACAAAAGCAACATCATCCAGGTACAACGTTCTGTGAGCATTGCTGGTCCTGCCTTCGATGACAGCAATCATTCTCACTCCTGCCAAGTTACAGCGCTATCTAATTTGGTTGAACTATCACCTGAATTTGTAGACCAATTCTTTGCGAGCCTGTCTGATACGATGTTCTCACCCACAGAGAAACAATAACTTTTGAAAAGCTTTCCGACACACGGCGTTCCCATGAACTCTGAATTCGGCCTTCAGTTTTGATCAACATAAAACTGCCAGGAGCTTTGGTAAACTGATTTTTCTTTGAATTGGACAATTTTTCAAATATTGACCTTTTTTGGCACGAACAATTCTTTGCTTAACGTAAAAACTATTCTTAGAGAACAGAAGCTTCACACTTCTATTTCTAAACACATCTAGAGACGTAACAACATAACAGCAGCCTCTAGCACACATGTTATTACACTGCATTTTTATGTGATGATTTATCTCGCATTTCTTCTGTCAGAGATACTTCATGTGTAATTCTTTATGCATAATCGTTCATTGATTTCATATGCAATAATTTTTTGAATGATTACTATGCTTTTAAAACTACGTACAGTACCTAAATTCCATGTATTACAAGTACGCCTATTTCGAATGCATTTATGTATTTTGGGGTGGGCTATGTTACACAATGTTACACATGCATCTAATTGCTTAGTTTTAGTAATTTTGATGGACATGAATTCGTGGAGTGGGTGTCATGTGCTTATCTAGGTTCCTGATCGATACTGTGACCTTATGCCCCTATTCGGCTATAAAGCCCCTTTTTCCCTATATTGGCATAACCGTTCAAGTACGATTTTCTGAAAAGTCATCTCTGGCCTCACACGAGCAGAGCCACAGAGCCACATTCCAGCATGACTCTCTGCTACTTCCTTTGCGACCAATTAGTGCAATGACAGAGCAGCAGTCACTATCTGATATTCCTAGATAACACTCCGAGTTCTTCAACAAGATAAAAACTTAGCAAACCTGGAAATCCCCGCTTGCTATGCTATTAATTGACGTCTTATGTCCAGCAAACTTGCGTCAAACCCGGCACCTGTCAGGTATAAATATTACCAACGTTGCCTTAAGCAATGAGCGAACATGTTGCTGATGCCAGCTGCCTGCATGACCCCGTGTTGGTAAAAACTAGCACTCTGTCGCTGCAGCCTGCTATCCTGTGGTGGTGAAGCTACTGATTACCATTATCGCCGCTACAGCGCGACCTATGGTGCAGTACGCTTGAGGAGCCGTGCAGCTGTCCTCTGCGAAGACATCCAGCCCAGCTGCCCGCGGACGCTGTCACCCCTCCTTCCTCGACGCGCTGAGAGAAGCCGCTGCATTTCTCGTGCAGAGAAATCCAGTCCCGGCGCTTCCAGTTTACCCTCGCAGGTGACTGGGATATCGAGAGAGACCCCTGAAGGAGATACCAATCCTCCATCATTCTATTCAGAGGTATGGTGTTGACTAAACCCTTAGACGAGAATTCTTGAAACAAACCTCGGCAAAACCAACTTAACTTAAGCTACTTACTTACTCCCCTTCTCACGTGTTAGGCTTAGGTCAGGCACACTGGGGTAGGCTTAGTTAGAAGCACCAGTTGAGTATGTTAGCCTAATGTATATATGACTGTATATATGTTTTATTACTTTTAAACCATTGTATGGCTAAGGAACCATATCAATGCTTTTACAGTTCTATTTCGCTATTCTTATCTTACTGTACGTACTTTTTATAATAACAGTTATTGCAATTGTGGCAATACATTTCTCTTGTATGAGAAGAAAGACTGTTCAATAAATGTTAACCCTTTATTGATAAACGCCCGTCTCTCTATTCTCTACATACCGTGAAAGTAAACTGCACTAGACTGACTGAGTGAAATCTATGTCTATTGTTTCACACGACCCTAGAGATCGACTCTTGATCTGAGGAGCAAAGTTGTCATGTTGCACGGTTGTTGGAAAGCTGAATCCCTTCTTGTCTGTGCCAAGGAAGCTGATCACTTCCTATGCAGAGAAGAAAGTTTCCAGTGACCTCTGAGCTAGTTGGTAACACAACCCAATTAAGTTTAGCATAGTCAGTGGAGGCCTGGAATATAAGCAGTTCCACGTCGATACTACTGTTTATGTTATTCCAATGCGCAGGGCCTAGTGGGAAACTAGGAACTACACTACACCCCCTGGTGCCTCCACGATGTCGACACCGGGGATAGCCCCCCTTTCCGGCACAGGGCCTACAGTACGCGCCTGCATCCAGTCAGAAGTATCCAAGATGCTGGCCCTAGGAGTAATCGAGCCCTCCGACAGTCCCTGGGCCAGTCCAGTCGTGCTGGTCCCCAAGGCCGCTGCCCCGGGCGTCGCCCCAGAACTCAGATTTTGTGTGGACTACCGGGGCTTGAACGCCGTCACCCGCACAGACGCTCACCCCATCCCCCGAGCTGATGAACTGATCGACCGTCTGGGGGCCGCCCGATACCTGAGCATCTTTGACTTAACAGCGGGCTATTGGCAGATCGGCCTCACCCCAGGCGCCCAGGAGCGATCCGCCTTCTCCACCCCGGATGGCCACTACCACTTCAAAGTGATGCCCTTCGGGATGAAAAACGCCCCCGCCACCTTCCAGAGACTCGTGAACAAGGTATTGGCGGGGCTTGAGGAGATCAGCGCCGCCTATCTGGACGATATTGCCGTGTTGAGTCGCCACTGGGCCGAACACCTCCAACACCTCCGGGAAGTCCTGACCGCCCTCCGGTGGGCAGGACTAACAATCAAGGCCAGCAAGTGCCAAATCGGCCAAGGGTCCGTGACCTACCTGGGGCACCAGGTAGGAAGTGGCCAAGTGGCCCTTCTCCAACTCAAGATCGCTGCCATCCAGGCTTGGGAGCCCCCGGTCACCCAAACAGAGGTCCGAGCCTTCCTGGGGCTCACCGGATACTACCGGCGCTTCGTGAAGGACTATGGCAGCATTGTGGGGCCCCTCAGAGAACTCACATCCAAGAAAACCCCCCCGAAAGTACACTGGACCCCTGAGTGACAGGCCGCATTTGAGAACCTCAAGTCCGCCATGTGCACCGCCCCAGTGCTCCAAGTCCCCGACTACAGCCGGGAATTCATAGTACAGACGGATGCCTCTGATCATGGCGTTGGGGCCGTCCTCTCCCAAATCAACACAGAGGGAGTTGACCAGCCAGTGGCCTTCATCAGCTGACGCCTGCTGGCCCGAGAACAGCGCTGGAGCACCATAGAGCGAGAGGCCTTCGCCGTGGTGTGGGCCCTCAAGAAGCTCCGGCCCTATCTCTTCGGTACCCACTTCCGGGTGCAAACAGACCACCGACCTCTGCAATGGATGATGCAGATGCGGGGAGAGAATCCGAAGCTGTTACGTTGGTCCATCTCCCTGCAAGGGATGGACTTCACTGTGGAGCATCGCCCAGGCCAAGACCACGCCAATGCAGACGGCCTGTCCCGCTTCTTCCGCCTCGGCGAGGAGATTACCCAAGAGGATGGGTGACTCTCCCTGCCTTCAGCTGGGGGGGACGCATGTTGGACAGGCCTCGTGGCATGCCCGACCCCTCCCTGCATGGCGGGTCTCGGACTACTATCACCCCTGTTCCCCGGACAAGAACTACACATGCAGCCCGCTGGGTCAACCCCCAGCTCTTCCCCGACGGAGCCCAGGCTCGTAACCACAACATTCTCGGCTGGCCCGGGTCCCTTCCCGAACCACTGTCCCCTGCCCAGCCGCCATCTTGAACCCTCCACGACCAGGCCTCGTGGCCTCGGGTCGACCTCAGCCTCAGGCCCAGCCAGTCCCCGACATTGAGGCACCACCATCCACCCAGGGGGTAATGAGACCACTTGGCGAGTCAATGGGAGAAGGAGTGTCGATGGCTCCCCTCCGCCTGGTTTCGATCGCCCCCAGCCTCCCTGGGCGCTGGCTCCACCCCCCTGCTGGGTGTCTGGACTCCCTCATCCCGGACCCCCCGACCTCCAAGTGCGAGGGTCCGGACATCAAAGGGCGCCAGACCTATAACTGGGGTAGCTCCAGAGCAGGAAGCCAGTTGTATCCTGGAGTCGAGAGACACCTAGACGTTCTCATCCTTGGAGGCCGGCTGGCGCTGCCGCGGCTCATCCTCTTCGTAAACCATCCTTGAAGGCCTGCTGGCGCTACCGCGGCTCATCCTCTTCGTGAACCATCCTTGAAGGCCTGCTGGCGCTGCCGCGGCTCATCCTCTTCGTAAACCATCCTTGAAGGCCTGCTGGCGCTGCCGCGGCTCATCCTCTTCGTGAACCATCTTTGAAGGCCTGCTGGCGCTGCCGCGGCTCATCCTCTTCGTGAACCATCCTTGAAGGCCTGCTGGCGCTGCCGTGGCTCATCCTTGCAAGCCTGCTGGCGCTGCCGCGGCTTATCCTCGTGAACTATCCTTGAAGGCCTGCTGGCGCTGCCGCGGCCCCTACTTGAGAACCCTCCAGCTCAAGGATAGAGAGCTATACGCCTGTACCGGACCGGTACCGAGACTGTCCCGCTACCCCTTTACCCACC
The DNA here is from genome assembly GCF_964263255.1 of Lissotriton vulgaris. Classification (NCBI taxonomy): domain Eukaryota; kingdom Metazoa; phylum Chordata; class Amphibia; order Caudata; family Salamandridae; genus Lissotriton; species Lissotriton vulgaris. The sequence goes on along the minus strand of NW_028249516.1, from coordinate 143,325 downwards.
AGAGACTAGAATTGAAGGAATCACCGTATCCTGATCCTACTGTATCGTCCAGTATAAGCTACTTAAGAATACCTATAAAAGTGTGCAGAACCTATCTTTGTGTGGCGTCTATCTGTGTGGGGGGGGGGGGTAGTTGCTCGTCCGTACGATCTAAGGAGAGGGCCTCGCCAAGAGGCCTCTCCCCCTTGCTCGGCCGACCCTCAGGGTCCCCGTCTAACAATGCATGAAGCCATTGAACCCATAAGTGACCAAATCTGATGGGCGAACAGCGGTTCACATTTAGAAGACAATGGTATTTCATAGGGATAAAACACAATCTCACCTCCAAAGGATATACTCTTGATATTATTGTGTGTATGAGAGCCCCCAAGTAACTGATGGAGTGTTCTGGAGTCGCTGAAGACTTGTAAGGCCAAACTGGTGAAATATGACACAGGATTAAAAAGAGTAGGCGACTTAACAGTGCTAAAACAGCATCTCTACTGGATGAGGCTGTGGTCGACCCCCGAGCTTCTCCATTATAGGCTAGCCTTGGAGGACATCATGTGCCATAGAAACGCTCACCTTCTCCCCCGCCTAAAGCATGTCGAATTCCATCTACTTGACCTGGGCTTGAACGAAGTTTGGAGTAAAATATCATCAAAGGGGACAGATACAAAGAGTAAAGTTAAAGTGGCTTACTGGGATACGAAAATCAATAACCACCACCAAAAAGCGAGCTCTGGGGGGGTTGATAGAAGCTTTCTTGGCCTGTAAAGTTCTCCCTGTCAAGAAAGCATACATAGATCAGACTCAACCATCAATGGCGCTCACATTGTACATTAAGTTCAGACTGGGAACTTATTCTAATAATTTCACGCATAAATGGAAGTGTTGCCAAACTACTTCTCTAAACTGTGATACTTGCAAATACACCATTGAGAATGCTGAACATGACCTATTTTCTTGTCCTGCCTATGTCAGACCCAGGCAGAGACGTATCAAACCGCTGTGTACTCTCTGGGGTGTGAGGGCATAGTGGGTGGCTTACCGTTATTTGAAATGGGAAACCAGACAGGCAGTAGCATTGGGTTAGTCGATACCTCCATAAAGTGTGGCTAGAAATGAAAAAGCAGGGGGTGTTGTTTTAATTTAATATGTACTTGCCTTTATTATTGATTAGGTCTATTACACATATCTTATGATGTCTCTGAGTTGACGTGTTTTGGTTACTAAAGCACCATATTTTTTAATGGAAACGTGCTAAATGCTATATTTTGTTTTTAGACAAAGTTCCTTTTTACGGTCAATTACCTGTTTAATAATGAAGGACAGTGTTTGGGGACACTTCGCTTTTATCTGTTTGAGTTGATCTTTCGGTCTGTAAAAAGGGTTTTATGATTTCAACTATCTAAAAAAAAAAAACCTTATTTGGCAAATGTCAATAATTGTTCGTCTATGTTTGTACATGCTTTTATGGTTTCACGAACCAAAATAAAGAGGAACTGACTGACACTAAAGATGAACTGTGATAGCCATTTCAAACTTACATTGGGTTTCTTGAGGTGTCGAGGCCCTTAGAAGCCAGTTGTCTAGGTAAGGTTAGAAGCAGATTCTAATGTTCCAGAGGTGTGCTGCCACTACTGCCACAAACCACTACTGCCATGAACTTCAGAATAGTCTGAGAGCAGATTTTCAGGGCAAAAGGTAGGACTTCTCGATATTAATTGACATTGCCCACCAGAAATATCAAGAATATGGAATGCTTTCGAATGATGGGAAAGTAAAAGCACGAATCTTGGAGATCTATGACAAACATCCAATCCACCTGAAAAAGTTAGGACATCTTTGATGAAGTACCGATATGCAATCTCCATGAACTTGTCAGTTATCCTGAGGTCTTCAGAGTATTCCTGTGTTAGCTCTTTCTTCTGAACCGGAATATAGCAGGAGTAGACGCCCATCCCTGTCTGGTACATGGGGAGAGGGTTTATGGCATCTTTGATGAGGAGGGTGCTGATTTTTCCAAAAAAACAATCTAGGTAGCACTGAAAAGATTTATGTGGTGGACGGACGTAGGTGGCGACTTCTGGGTAAGGAATAGGCTCATATGAATATTTCAAATATATCGTATTTATTAGAGCCTAGTGACCCTAATACATATTACCTATAACCCCTAGTTTTAACTGACATACCATTCCTTGAAAACCTTCCACCCTTCAGAAGTAGAACTTCTGCCTTCACCATTCCAGGTGACATCATAGTCAGTGTCACCACATCCATCATCACATCTTTTCATTTTCCCCCTTCGGCAGAAAAAAAAATATTTCAACAATGTTCAATTAGTCGCTCAGGTCTTTTCAAAAGTCTTTCAGATTTTCTGTGCATCTGCTCATTTTGTTGACCCTTTGATTGTATATTTTCTTGTTCAATGCTTGTTTGGATTTGTTTTATAAAAAATTATTTATTTCTCGTTATTACTATGCTGTCATTTTCTGCTGTTAATGCCGTTCCTTGAACATTTGTTACTTCCATGGGTACAGGATAGAATCTACTTTGTGACTTCCTCACTTGCTGTTGCCGAACTAGCACCAGATCACTGATTTTGTTTTCATGGTTTTGACATTTTATTCAGTTTTCTGCATAGTATTTCATTTTCTCTTTTGCATCTTTATCTTTTTCCATTATTTCCTTATGATCTTTTGGCGGATTTGCTGGCTGTTGTGGTAGACGAGTTTGCCTTGACTGACCAAACATTAGATCTGGAGGGCATTTTCCAGTTGATATGTGTGGATTATTCCTCTTATCTCAGAAAACTTGGCATAATGTTTGGTTTATCAATATTTGTGAAAGTTTTGGTCTTTGCACTGCATTTTTAATAGTGGCCATCAGCCTTTCCATCATTCCATTAGCTTGAGGCCACATTGGAGTTATCCTTCTATGTGCTATACCTAGATAGATCATAAACGATTGAAAATCACTTCCATTGAATAGAGGTCCATTGTCTGCTTTTAACGTGTTAAGTATTCCCCAAGTGGAGAATATTTCACCCAGTACTGAAGTATTGCGGACGCAGAAGTTGACAATACCATTTTCACAATAGGGAATTGAGAATATTCATCGATTATTGCTAGTAAGTAAGGCCCAAGTCCAATGGTGCATAAAATGTGGCTGCTATATTGGACCATATAGCGTCTGGTAATTCAAACATCTGAAATTCCTCCATTCCGCTTTCCTTAGAGGTACATTGACACATGTAACAAACCTGAACAACTTCTTCTACTTGTTTGTCTAGTCTGGGAACCCATAACGTCACTCTTGAGACATTTTTTGTGGCAGAGATGCCTTGATGACTTTCCTGTGCCAAGTCACTCACACATCATTGTAGGCTTGTTGGAATTATTTTGTTTCCGCTGATTATTATTCCAGAGGAAGTCACAGACAATTCAGAATATATGTTCTTAAAGGCTAATATATAATGTTTTTTTTAGAATTGATTGAAATCAGCTTCCGTAATTCATTAATATCCAAATTTTTTCATGTATAATTCTCTTCACTTCTTGAAGAGTGTCATCTTTTAGTGTTTCTTCAATTAATTCATACTCTTTGAAAATTCCTGGTACTGCCGATCTGACTATAAAGCATATATATTCCTCTGCCTCCAATTGTTGCTCCATCCCGGTTTTAGATGGTCATCTAGAAAAATAATCTGTGGGATTGTACTCTTTTCCTGGTTTATTGGGGATTCTAAAGTCATAATCAATCAGTCTCATCCCCCATCTTTCAATCCTTGATGGCATCTTTGGTTTTGGGTTTCCAAAAATAGAAATCAGAGCTTGAAGATCGGTGAACATTATTAACGATTTGCCATACATAAAGTCATGAAAATGTTCACGCAACCCTGTTCGGGTTGAGTGTATCTTTGTTGTACTTCAGACAAGCTCTTGCTAGCATGAGAGACTGCGTACCTAGGAGTTTCCCTCCCAGGTTTATGTTGTACCAAAATTGCACCCAGCCCTACAGGCCTGGCATCTACTGCGAGCTCTGTACACAAATGTGAATCAAAGTATTTCAGGTGTGCTACGGTTGATAATTTGGACTTTATTCCTTTAAATGCTTGTTACATTCATTACTCCAATTAAATCTTTGTCCTTTCCTTGTTAGTTCTCTAAACCGTGAGCTTACAGTTGCAAATTTTTTAACAGATCGAGCACAATAACTAGCCATTTCTAGAAATGCCTGTAATTCTGCATTCAGAGCTGTTATTTTGATAAGATCTGGTCTCATTCCTTTAGCTGAAAATATATGTCCAAAAAAAGTCAACTCACTTATTTATTTCACATTTTTTTAGATTTAGTGTCAACCCAGGTTTTTTAAGCTGTTTGCACATTCCATCTAAAGCCTGACCATGTTCATCCTAGGTATTTCCAAATACTAAAATATTGTCACTGTAGTTCATTCTGTTTTGCACTGGCCTTATGACATTCTTGATGATCTCTTGTTAGAAATCAGCAGCTGATCATATACCAAAATGTAATAATTTCTATCTAAATAGTCCTAAAGGAGTAGAGAATGTCGTGATATACCTTGATTGGTTATCAATTTCCAACTGATAATATCCTTTGCATAAATTAAGTTTATAAAAAACACAGCCCCATTTATATTATTAATCATATCATTTGAATGAGGACATGGATACTGTTCTCTTTCAATAGCTGTGTAGGGAATTCTCACATCAACATAGATTCTGATTTCTTCAGCGTCCTTTTTCGTAATGATTACAATGGGCAAAACCCAAGGTGTTGGCCTGGTTACTTCTTCAATTATATCTTGTTCAAGTAGTAATTTTATCTCTTTCCCTACTTTTGCTTGCATGTGAACTGGGACCCTTCTATGTATTTGAGCCACTGGTTTTACTGGTTCATTTATGTGAAGGGTAATCGCTTTGTCTTTTAATTTAGCTAGTCCATCACATAATTCTGAATATTTCCTCAGAACTGGGTGATCTGCTGAGATATTACAATTCATTGCTATCAGACCAATGAGGTGAGCTGTAACAGTGCCTAACAGACATGGTACTGGAACTTAACTTTTAAATACATGTATGTCTTCTTTGCTCATCACATTTCTATCCTGCAGTGTTTCTTTAAATTTTACTAAGCATAAAACAGAATGCTTAGCCCCCACAACCCCCCCAAATGAACAACACTAACATTCGATGGGCTCAAAGGGCGTTGTTCCATCATTTTTATACATTCAGTTATACACGTTATGTTGCACGTTGCTCCACTATCTAAAATAAATGCAACCTTTTGAAGACCAACCATTTAATCCATGGATTTGGTTTTCTTTCTATTTTCTCTCTTGATCATATTAAGTTGTTGAAATTCCCTCTCTTCTTCTATCATGTAAAGTCTTTCCGACTGTTCGACTTCTCCTTTCAAGTCTTCTTCAACTCCTTCCATGTGTCTTACATACCTTGTGTATCCAAATCTTTTCTTTGTATCCAAAGCGGCTTGCTTCCAGTTTTCCCTTTTCATTCAAATCTCCTTTTTTTTCTTTCTTAAACCTGCATATACTTGCGAAATGATTGTACCTTCCACATTTTTTGCATTGTTGTCCCATTGCTGGACTTGTTTGCTGATGCAAGAACTGAAATCCACACCTGTAGCACAATCTTCTTTCTCTGGTATGTTTCCACCTTTTCTCCAACATTTACTTTACTTGACATTTGCCTAATTGTTTCTATCGCTTTGATTCTCCTTTCTTCCATATTTGTAGCATGCTTCTAAGCCTGCATTTCTGTTTTTGCCATGCGTCCAATTTCTTGGAGGTCATATGTTTTGTCCAGAAGCTTCTTCCTCAACTGTATTGAGTTATAACCTTGTATTACTCCCAGTCGTATTGCCTCCTCATGACTAAATTTGTTGAATTCACAGAATGTCACCAACTTTTTAATCTGGTGACACAGTCATCCACTGTCTCGCTTTCTTGTTGACAGACCATATTAAAATGCTAATCTAGGTTTCTTTGAGGATCAAACTTGGCATTTAAACACTTCTTAAGCCCTTCATACGTATTTCTTTCTTCTTCTGGAAATGTAATTATATGATCTTCAACATCATCTCCTACAAGATTGAGTAGTAAGTCTTTCGCCTGTTCGTCATTATATTTTTTACAAGTTGCTTTTAAAAAAATGAATGCTCAAATCTCCTTCTCCATTACTCCCATCTCTGTGTAACATTTTCTTGTTCAGATAAATTAAAAGGTAGAGCATTCTAAGAATTGTGATTGAAACTTTTCTATTAACATCCTCTTCATTATATATTTCTTAACTCATGTTTACTGTAACTTCCCTACTTGCAACTTCCTCTGACATGACTACTATATATGTATATTGACTCTCTCTTTATTTGACCATTTCAATCTTTCTATTTTTTTATTTACTGTCCTTTTCTACTTTAGTATCGATCCTCTTTTTTCCTTTTTTTTGCTTTACTTTCCAGTTGTGCCTGACTCTAAAATGACTGCCATCGTTTGTTCATAAATGGTTGTGTAATATTTTATTTTCTTAATCCCCATCTTTTGTGATTTCTAGTACCATTTATTTAATATTACGTTTTTCATTTCTTTGTCTTCTTCTTCCATAACTTGTTTACGTGTTTGCCGCCTGACTTTAAAATGGCACTCGAGTATTCTTTTGCGTGTGCACTATGCAACAGTTTTTTCCCAATACAGGCCATGTCTGCCACTAACCGTTCATTGTCTTTTCCTCTCGTGTGTGTAGCAATTTTCTTCCTGACAGCCACGCTTCACCTCCTGCGAGCGTTCACCCCTTGCACAGCCTCCTGCAGCCTTTCGGCACAACTGGCCAGAATCAGTCTCCCTTGCTTCTTGAACTTCAACAGCCAGTAAGTTCTTGTTGCATGTTTCTTTCGCTTGTCGCCATTATTAGGAAAAGGCTCACATGACTACTTGGAATACATCGTATTTATTGGAGCCTAAAGACCCCAATAAATATTACCCATAACCCCTACTCTTAACTGGCATACTGTTCCTTGAAAACCTTCCACTCGTCTCAAGTAGAACTTCTGCCCTTACCATTCCAGGTGACTTCATCATTAGTGTCACCACATTCATCATCACATCATTTCATCCCCCCCCCCCCCCCCCCCCCCCCCCCTTGGAAGAGAAAACATATTTCAAAAATGTTCAATTAATCGCTCAGGTCTTTTCTAAAGTCAGATATTCTGTGCATCTGCTCATTTTGGTGACCCTTTGATTGTATATTTTCTTGTTCAATGCTTGGTTTGATTTTTCTAAAAAATTATTTATTTCTCGTTATCACTCTGCTTTCATTTTCTGCTGTTACCTGTGTTCATTGAACGTTTGTTACTTCCATGGATACAGAATGGAATCTTCTTTGTGATTTCCTCAATTGCTGTTGCCGAACTAGCACCAGATCACTGATGTGGTATTTATGGTTTTGACATTTTATTCCGTTTTCTGCATAGTATTTCATTTTCTCTTTTGCATCTTTATCTTTGTCCATTATTTCCTTATGATCTGTAGGCGAATTTGCTGGCAGTTGTGGTAGACTAGTTTGCCTTGACTAACCCAACATTAGATCTGAAGGGCATTTTCCAGTTGATTTGTGTGGAGTATTCCTGTAATCTCGCAAAACTTGGCATAATGCTTGGCTTATCGATATTTGTGAAAGTTTTGCTCTTTGCACGACCTTTATAATAGTGGCCATCAACCTTTCCACCATCCCATTAGCTTGAGGCCAATAGAATTCCTACCCTTATTATTCCAGGTGACATCACAGTCAGTGTCACCGCATCCATCATCACATCATTACATTCAGATTCACTGAATAGCCATTCTCTACAACAGGCTTCTCCAACGAGTTCGTCGTGAGCTACTGGTAGCTCTCCAGCTAACTGTAAGTATCTTTCCTGTGTGCAGCCCAGCCTTCTAAATTAAAAACTTATACTTAGTTGAATTAATATCAGTATACCAAAATTGGTTAGTGCATATTCAAGAAACAAATGTGTATTTCCAGAACTCGTATACAGATGTTTGGATAAAAAAAATGTTAACTTCTAAAATGTATTTAAAAGAGACATTTTAGTGATAAATCATGTTGAGTTGGTGAGACTTATCATTATTATTATTATTATTATTATTATTATTATTATTATTATTATTATTACCTTGGTGTCAGGGGCACTGAAACTGTAGCGGTTATGTAAAGGCATTCTACACTGACATACTTTTTTTTATACTAGCACCAGTGAGTGACGCAATGAGGTGACCATTATTGGTAGTCTTGCATTTGAAGGTTACTAATGTAATCTTGTCTGATGCGGTCACTATCACAGCGCTAATATTAGTAGCTAAGGAAAACTGTCATTGGACAGAAGTATCTTTTATTACAGAAAAGGTTGGAGACACCCTGCTCTTCAATATTCAACACACATGTATATGTCGTAACCTTTTTCTATGCTATGAGATTATGCTAATGCTTCCTCTTACCATAATACCGAACAGAAAAGGGCGATACAGGAGTCACTGTTTGGAGGGCTTTCCTTCAACTGCTGATATTTGCTGCAGCCTTCCGTTTGTTGCTTTATGCTGCTGAAGGTTTTTTTTGGATGTTGTTGATGGTACTGCTAGGGCCATTGATGGATTTGAACCATCTGATATTGGAACACCATCTGTCATAAGGCTTAAAGGACTATCTTTGTCATTCTTATGCTTCTCTAATTCAACTGCTTTTAACGTTTCCAAATCAGCTTTAATGCACCGCAATCTCTATCCATATGAGCTCCAAACAAAGGGGTTTCAAAGAAAGGAAGGTTTAAAATCCTTTTCTGAGCCTCCAGCTTTAAATCTGTGACACAGAGCCTTGAAAATCAGCATATATCCAGATAATGTCAATAGCCCTGGGTAGCTAGGTCAGCAGCACTTATGACCTGGATAGATACCATTATACCCTCTAACAGTAATTCTGATGTAAATGTAAATGTAAATGTGTTTGTATTGATATAGCGCCTTCTACCCAGCGGCCTCGTAGTGCTGTATTCATACCGCTGTGGAACCCTTCCTGGCTTTCCTGTGAGATGTCCACTCCAGGGCACCCCCAATGTGAAGACAGGCATCCAAACGCTGCTGGGGCCGTTGTGGAGATTAAGCAAGCTATTGCCCAGAGTCACAGAGTGGGACCCATGATTAGACTAGGCACCGAGGCGAGAATTATCAGGTCCGGGGAGATTGAGTCCAAGAGCCGCCGAGGCGGGAATTGAACCCTGATCCCGGGCCAGACCTCTGCATCAGGGTCTGCCGCTCTAACCATTAAGCCACGCTTCTCAACTGATAGGTTCGGTCTATCTTCTTGAGTGACTTTATCTTGAAATCGCTGTAGAATATCCAACAGAGACCTACTATACCATTCAAAAAGAGCAGCAGCACTGGCTGTTTTCATACAGTGGCACCTGTATTGCAGAACTTCCTGCCAATCGAATCCATCTTCTTACTTTCCTTCTCATGCAGAACTGTTGAGGCTGGCAACACACGATGATGTGAGAGAGTCAAAGAGGATCCAGAATTAAAGGCTTTTACTTCTTTTGCAAACGTAAATATGCAGAGTTGGATGAAGCTGGAGATGGGAATAATTCCATTGCAGGCTCAAGAAGTCCTGGAACGACAGCAGCAATGGCAAGGCAGAAGATTGAGGATGTAACAACTCAAAGAAGACTGAAGCCTGAGGATGGACCATCCCAATTGGCATATTAAATCTGTAGGCCATTCTAACAAAACTCTCATTAAAGTCGTCAACAGTGGAATTCCTGGCTGGTGGTGAATCCATAAGAATCAGAAAGAAGCAAAGAGGCGAAGAAGACTTAGTAGAGTTAAGTACTCTGAGAGGATCTTTAGGGCCATGAAGGTTTTTACTGAAAAGTTGATCATGACCGATGAGTAGATCTAGAACGGTGTCTACACTGATGATGTGCAGGAGTCAGATAAGAAATGTGATATATGTTCCTACTTCCAGAATGTCTCCTCAAAGATCTAGACCTTGTTCTAGAAGGTCTAAGTCGCTAAGCTCATAACAACGGAAACCCAGCAGGTGGCAGAGGGGCAATCAGAGGAGGCTGAGCCTGTTTAGGTAGTGTTGATGAAGGAGGCCCTATGGGCTGAATAGCATGAGTTGGCACGGGCGGAACATTTGGTTCTGATAGTCCTAGATGAGGTTCTTGGGACTCTGCATCTCTAGGCGATGCAGAAGACAAATTAACCGCTGGTGAGTTTTCAATAGTCTGAGTTTTCAGACTGCAGAACTCTTCTCTTTTTCTACTTTATGGATGTAGTAAGCACAAAAGTGGAAAGATGTACCATGAGATAAATCTGTTGATAGCATTGCCCTAGACGTCAAGCAAGTTGTCACAGACCCTGACATCAATTGAGGATGCCTTTTTCTCTTGATGTGGGATTTCACCCTGGATCCCTCCTATCCCCATGAAGGGTTCTTAGAGATGGTGGAAGAAACAGAAGTAGAAAAAAATCCCTATCCGTGTCCCTCAGGTCTTCTGGGTGCCTCTTCATGTCTAAGCTGCTCTACCGGAAGGCCATGAAGTTTTATCTTCTTCCTGTCTTTCAAAGTTCTTCCTGACATGTTCTTGCAGAACTCACAGGATTGATGACAATAAGAGGAGGTACACAATACAGACAGCACATGAATGAGTTTGAGCCCCACCCACCACAGCTAGGGCATTTCTACTAAAAGGGATGACATTTTGTGAAATAAATAATTTTCTGTCAAGAAATAGATAAAATATGCTTCTAGTCTTAAAAGACTTTGTGCAAAAAAAAACTCAAAAAAAGTTGAGCTCATTGCTCTAGGATTTTTTCAGCAGGAGCGCCTCGATACCCTATGTGGTTGGATACCCTTTCGGGTGATTAGTGTGCTATACAAATCAATATAACATAGCAGGAGTTCAAATACAAAACTGGCTCAACTGCTATCTACAGACCATGATGGGATACTGGAAGTGATCTGTGTGGCTAAAAGGGGCAACAAAATGTTCTCCCAACCATTTCAGACTTCTGTCTCTAAGGCTACAGTATTCCAATTTGTGTCACCGTTCCTTTAAAAAGGTTCAAGTCACTAGCTTTTTTTTTTTCTTTAGTGACTTTGCATATACATTTTAAAAACAGTTACCTTTCCTTAAAGTAAATACTTGAAAATTAGACAATAAAGCCCGTTATATGCTGTTTTTTAAATTCACAAACAGAAATTACTTTAAAAAAGTACAAGTATGAATTTTTATGTCATATATGTTTTATAAAAAGGAATTCTCAAAATCATGCATAGGAGTAAAAATGATGATGCCCTGGAGCAGATATAAATAGTTTCCATGTTATCTCCCATAGGAAGCTATGCCCTTGCAAAAACTGAAAACGCTGAGCTGAATTATACCAAACTTGCCACATAAGTATAACTAGGAGGTGGTGTCGGTAGGCTTTAAACACATAATTACGGAAGAATAGTGAGGTATGGAGACTATAAATGAAATTCAGTAGATGCTTAGAATATTAAACACATTCAAAGTTTTTTCCATTTCATGCAGATCCGTTAAGGGGGTTACAGTGAGAGGGAGGGTTCACTACGTTATTAATTTGCTAATAGCTTTGAAACAGTCGGACAAATCCACACACTATTTAGCGAACATTCATCATGTTTGGTTTATGTCTACATGTCTGATTTCATTAAGTCCATCAAAGGTGGGAGAATCAAAAATTGCTTACTTGCTAATAACTTTGGTGCTGCTTCATGCATCTACAAGAAACATTCCAATCAAACAGCTTTGGTACGTAGGCTTTGGTACATCTGTCTTAGGGGGACAAAATATAAAGGGCTAAGAGGAAAAACTGAGGAGTTTCTATGTTTACTATTCAAAGAAACTTTCCTATCCACTCCTGAAAAATGCTGAAAGGAACGGCATAAAACCCAGCATAAAACTAGGACTGCACTCAGATGGGTGACTTCGCTTGGTTTGATGTATATCTGAGCTATTTGCATTAAAAATGGTGTTGGGTGAGCCCTCAGACCATTCTCTTATGTGCATGGCTGAAGGAGTTCCACAGTGGAGTATGGCATTGTTTTATTTTCATATTATGTTGATTTGTATTGTACATATGTTTTTACTGCTTAGAATGGTTCATCTCTATGATTCTGGATGGTGCCATTCAGAGGAAGACTTGGAATGAGGAGATGAAAGAGGATGCAACTTTGACTGGTGTTCGCAGGATGATGGAGGGTGCCATTAGTTGAGAAATTTTGTTCCACTTGGTGTACGTCCTTATTTGAAGATTGTGGATCAATTATCTGTTACAGATGATGGGGTGTTAATGCGGAATGATACGTTTGTACCGCCGCAGGGTTTGCAGGCCAGAATATTTGGTTTAGCACATCAAGGTCATTTGGGTCAGACAATGACCATAAGGAGATTGGAAAAAATGTATTGGTGGCCTGCTATGTATCAGCAGGCGAAAGAGTGGGCAGAAAAGTGTGTGGAGTGCAAGGAGTCTGAGAAGAGGTTAAGGGTTGGCATTGGTTCGACAAATGAGCCACAGCATGTTTCTGTTGCTGAAAAGGTTTGGGAAAAGGTTTGTCTAGATTTCGTTGGGCCATTTTTATTTTTGAGAGAGAGTGAGAGGTTTGCTGTTGTTTTGGTGGATGCAAAATCAAAAGGAAGGATTTCCGGAGGTTTTGTTGACTGATAATGGCACGCAATTAACCTCAACAGAGATGAAGCGTTTCCTAGATTCTGTCGGAATAAAACATGCTTGTTGTTCCCTATATAACTCACAAGGGAACGGACTCGTGGAGCGCATTGACAGAATGGTTAAGGGTACCATGCAATTAGCTAACGTTTCTGGTCTGCCTGTACTTGAGTCAGTGAGCGAGATGCTGTGGGCGTATCGCACAACAGTGAATAATGAGTTAGGTAAAAGTCCATTTGGAATGATGCGGGGAAGGGAGGCTGGCACTAAGTTACTTCCTTCATGGATGCGGGAAAAACCAAGAGGGGCATATTCACAGTCTGGAAGGTCAAGCGTGGAAGACAAGCGTTATATTAAGGTTGATGATTGGGTAAAAGTGAAGCCTGGTGGACATAGCAATTTTGTAAACAAGTTTAGGGGACCTTTTAAGGTGAAAACTGTGAGCAGCAATTGGGTCAGATTAACAAATGGTCAAGTTTGTAATCTAAGGCGGGTTGCATTATATCAAAGGGGAGATTGCAAATATGTGGAAAATTTGGAAGGCAAGTATGATAAGGAACAATGTTCTCCTTGGATGTTGATGAAGTATGTAGAGTTTGGTAAGGAACAGGAGGTTGATTCTTCCTCCTTCGGAGATATAAATGGATCTGATGAACAAGGTACGCCTGCAAGGGAGGGAGATGGGTTGGATGTTTCACATGTTTTGAGGGATGCTAGTGAAAGAAGGTTACCTGCTTATCTGAGTGATTATGTTTCTTGATTACTTTCTTTTTGAGTTTTAGTTATTTTAGCTAGTTTTCCTTCGTTTCATTTTCTTTTCTTGTTTTATTGTAAAGGGGGGAGATGTGTTATTTTTCCATATTATGTTGATTTGTATTGTACATATGTTTTACTGCTTAGAATGGTTCATCTCTATGATGCTCCAGACATTCTAACGTGATGTCATCTCTGTGGCATTATTATCAGTTGTACAGCTGTGTCTGGCAAGAAGATGTGTAGGATCTTTCTCTGAAGAATAAACCTACTTGAAGCTATATTTGTGTACCTGATTTTATATCGTAACAGGCATGCGCTGAAATGTGTGCAGTGTCTAGCGGAAGGGCAGATCCTGTGGCAAACGTTTTCTGCACAAAGCCGAAGACCATGCACAGCAGCTGTTTGGTGCAACAAAAAAATATGCACTACAATAAAAAGAATTTAAAATTCAGCTGTAAAATGTTTATTAAGTGGTAGTTCTGATTTCTTTAACTCATAGCATATGAAAGCACTTTTAGAAAAGAACCTTTAAACTACAAAATGAAAAAGGAGTTAAAGTACAGTTATCAATTATAACTTAAAACCACTTCGAAACTCTCCCGTTATAGCTCGGCATGCAAATTGTAATCTAAAATAGTTATAATTTATAAATAAAGTGGTAACCAATAAACAACTCTTTGTGACATAATTTTAAATTACTACGGAATTGTTATTCTTAAAGTCAGACGTCTCCTCGTGGATGGCTGTAGTTAGGAAATGAGGATATAGAGCTAATGTGAACACCATTAAAATGTATGCATGCTCTGTTGTAATGTCAGGGCAATGCCCTAGAGTGGATTTTATATTCAACAGAGATTACAACTATTAAATGAAGTCGGAGAACAGTTTCTTCAAATCCTGTTTTAGCTTCTGATGTTGCATGTAACAAGTAGAACACTGTCTTAGTAGAATGCTGGAAATGGATGAACCAATACTTATTCATAGATAATTCACAAGAACATATTACATTTTCATCAGCAAACCTCTCAAATCAGGCTTCATTATATTTTATTTTTGCTTAGTTGCTGGCGTTGAACTTACTGCTACTGTAAACCCTCTGGCTACTTAATGATTTAGACTTTTATATAACGGTCTAGGAAGATATAGTAACTTCAGTTTTAAAGAGATCATCTATTATTGGGCCAACATGTGAAAGTCACCAATGCTTTTTGGTTTACAAATTTTCAAGATACCTACCTCTAGCTGTTTACTTGCTTCTTCGTTCCTCAACATCAGAGACAACTTGGTACGAAGACTTCGAAAGTGCATATCACTCAGCATGCTTGCTCTTTTTATTGTAACTTCATTGGTAGACTAAAAGAAATTACAATGTTAAAGTACAATTTCAACAATTGAATGAGTACAAAGAGGGCTATTAGAACATGCAATAATCATGGAACACTAAGACGATACTGTATGGAAGTCCTACAGAGTAGTGGGAACAGTTTAACTGCACACCTGTACGCCAAAGAAAGAGAGGATGTTGGGTGATAGTACACTCAGAAGAAATTACATCTACCTCCAATAAAGCTGCTGCTTTTGCTCTCAATGTGAGTTCAGATTCAAATACCATCTTAAGAGTGGCCAGGAGACAGAGATCCTAGATTTACATACTTACAATAAGCAAGCAAAGGATATCAGGAAAAGAAAAGCAATAATCTATAAGGATGACATGAATAACTACTGGTCAAAAGTTATCAATCTTTACCCCTTAAAAATGAGAGGCTGGGACTTGCAGGGAGAACATGCCTCTACAAAGCTTTTGTGTTTTTGATGCTGGTGAAACAGAAGCAGTGGATTAGTGGAGCCCTCTAAAGGAACCTGATTTTGGTCAACCAAATTTAGTGTTTCTGCTTACTCTAGCAACACGCTATATCCATGCAGCGGTACTTTTAAACTGTTGGTCGAACGATGTGCAATAAATCAAAAAAACATGGGACCTGGCCATAGCGGTGATGTGTCAAAGGGTCCTCAATTAGATTATCTTGCAGATAGAAGGCACTCTCTATCAAAGCTTCACCTTAGAACCAGATAAAACATTATTGCATGCAGTAATAATATTTATTATGATTCCATGGTCCTACCAAAAAGGTAATCTGTTGCCAATTCAATCATAAAAGTATTATGGAAAGAGTCTAAACCGTATTAGACAATTGTTGGACCTGCGATGGGCAAGCCCAGCACAAAGGGGGGTAGCTTGGCCGCTGGGAGAAAACTCCGGGTGTGTACCTGTGGTGCACACTGAATTATTATGGGGTACAAAACAAGCACGGCTCGTAATCCCACCCGCTGAGCACCAATTTTATGTTGGACCTGAGATGGGCAAGCCCAGCGCAAAGGGGGGTAGCTTGGCTCAAGTGACAAGGCAAGTGAAGGCTTTAGTGTTAAGCCGGCTCTGACCCAATAATAACTCCCTGCGCAGTCACACCAAAAAGAAGGACACCACACCACTGCTGTAGAAAAATACGATTCCTTTATGTAAAAGTTCTCTGTTGTAAATAGGGTTCAGTTGGGAAAGCACATTCACCTTTCTTTAGTCACAAATCTCTGGGATTCAGTTACTGAAATAAATACTGTAAATAGATCTTCAGGAATAAATAGCAAGATAAATAGAATAAATATCAGGAATAAAAATCACAAATAAATATCACTTTTATATAGCAGAATAAATACTGGTTCATTTAAATAAATAACCACATGTTCATTCTGGTATCGCTGCCACCAATTAAATGTTTTAGGAAGATTACACTTGCAATACGTTTCAGCTTGGAAAGATAACTCTTACAGTTCACGTTGGTTTCAAGGATAATGAGTACGGGCTTCCCTAGGCACAAAATAAGCTTTCGACTCTTTAGGGTTCACTCAGGGAGTAATGCACGTGTATCTAAAATGCAAGGAAACACAGTGAATACAGCATTTGCACTCCTTGCCACCGGGATGAGATCTCTGCTTGCCGGTGGAATCTATGCGCGCCTACAGGCTTTGACACCGCTAGCACACAGGCGGCACCAGTTCAAAGTCTTTAGACTGACGAACGGGCTGCCGGAGGGGTCACACAACCTTCGCGCTCAGTCAAATGAATGCCGGTTCACAGTTCCTTCACAACGCTGCACCCCACCTGAAGAAACGGGCCCACCTCGGCTGCAATCGGTAAGCGATTCAGTCAGGGCACAGCACTTCTCACGCCAGCGACAGGGTTTTCAGGGGCTCCACGGTCCTCCCTCCGACTTCCTCATACGGGGTGGATCCGCCCACAGCTACAGCTTCCGGCTCACTGGGGAAGGGGCAGAGACGCTAGTCTCGCCCAATGAAGGCCGGCCTTTCGCCGGCCTTTTGCCGCCCGGCGCACCACCTCACCTTCAGTCCGCACAGGAAGCGCTCTACGGCGGTGGGGCTCGGAGACGTCCAAGCTCCCCCCTGGAGGCGTCTGTCGCGAAGGGGGCACTTCTGAAGATCGCGGTCGCGGCGAACTTGCTCTCGCCTCGCGACACGCAGTATCAGTCACGATATCACCACCGGGGGGGCGGGGAGGCACTACAAGTATGGCCACAGTCTTTGGGGCAATGAGGCACTTGCTGGGCAGGCGCTGTAGGCGCAAGGTCACCACTCACGCAGCTGACTGGAACACCAGTCAGAAACAACGCCAGCAACCTTTGCTACTCTACTGCCTACGCTACCAGCCACCTCAGGGGGTCAACAGGGCAGGTGTCAATCTGGTGTCAAGTCTGGAATCTCCTTCTTCTTTTCTTCTTTCTAAAATGGCCGCCAGGGACTGGGCCTTTTATAGCCAGTGCCCTGGGGTGCTGGCACAAGCCAGAAGGTTCTAGAACCTTCTCTGGCTGTGACAATGCCTTGGCACTTTTGAGGTATATCTTGGTCACTAGCAGCCACCGTACTGTGGCTCTAGAGCAGCCATTTTGTGTATCTGAGGAAAACAAAGGGATTCCTATCAGGAATGTGCGTCAAACAAAGGGCGCCAAAACCTCAAAAGGCCAGAGTTCAGGGAGGCTACAATGGGAGTCACTCACATGAGGGAAAAGGGTGTCCACCATTTTAGGGCCACTCATACAGGTTGACAACCCCAGTTTGTAATGCCACAGGTTCCGCCAGGCACCTTGTGAGCAACTGGGCGTCAAGGAACATCTAGCCCCATGAAACAGCACATAAAAAGTCCTGGCAGACAAAGAAAAACAACAAATTTTGGGAGGTACGGGGGAACAAAAGAAATCATAGTGGTGAGGGGACTCTCAGAAGCAGACGGGTCTAACACGCGTCCCCCACAGCTGAAAGTGGGGAGAGCTACCCAACCCCTTGGGAGTTCTCAACACTAAGGCGGAAATACCTGGAGAGACCATCTGCATTGGCGTGGTCAACTCCAGGCCGGTGTTCCACTCGAAAGTCCATTCCCTGTAGGGAGATAGACCACGTCAACAGTTTGGGGTTTTCCCCCTTCATTTGCATGAGCCAACGAAGGGGTCGGTGGTCTGTCTGAACAAGGAAGTGTGAACCAAACAAGTATGGTCGCAGCTTCTTCAGTGCCCAGACCACCGCAAAGGCTTCCCGCTCAATGGTACTCCAACTCTGTTCCCGGGGAAGCAGTCTCCGTGACTGAAAGACCACGGGTTGATCCAGACCCTCTTCATTGAGTTGCGATAGCACCACCCCAATGCCAATGTCAGATGCATCTGTCTGGACAATGAATTCCTTCGTGAAATCTGGAGTCTTCAGGACTGGAGCTTTACACAATGCTTGTTTCAGAGTGTCGAAGGCTCGCTGACAAGCCTCCGTCCAGATGACTCTCCTGGGTTGCTTCTTGGCCGTGAGTTCTGTAAGGGGTGCCACGATAGTGCCATACCCCTTCACGAACCGTCTGTAGTAACCTGTGAAGCCCAGGAAGGCTCGGACCTCAGTCTGGGTCTTGGGGGGGGGGGGGTTCCAGGCCATGATTGCCTCAATCTTCGCCTGAAGGGGCTGCACCGTTTCCCTGCCCACCAAGTGGCCTAAGTACACTACCGACCCCTGTCCAATATGACATTTGCTGGCCTTGATCGTCAAGCCAGCCCGTTCCAGGGCCTGGAGAACGGCTTGCAAGTGCTGCAAGTGATCCTCCCAACTGCTACTGAAGACAGCTATGTCATCCAAGTAAGCAGCAGAGAATGACTCTATCCCGGTGAGGATCGTGTTCACCAGCCGCTGAAAAGTGGCAGGAGCGTTCTTGAGCCCGAAGGGCATGACGCAGAACTGGTAGTGTCATCAGGCGTGGAGAAGGCTGACCTTTCCTTGGCTCCATCAGTCATGGGAATCTGCCAGTACCCTGCAGTGAGGTCAATGGTACTGAGATATTGGGCAGCTCCCAACCGGTCAATCAGTTCATCCGCCCGAGGGATCGGATGAGCATCGGTCTTGGTTACCGAATTTAGTCCTCGGTAGTCCACACAGAATCGCAATTCTGGTGTGGCGCCAGGTGGGGCAGCTTTGGGAACCAAAACCACTGGGCTAGACCAAGGGCTACTTGAAGGTTCGATGACTCCTAGCTCCAGCATCTTAGCTACTTCGCTTCGGATGCTGGCCTTCACCTTGTCAGACAGCCGGTAAGACTTTGACTTCACAGGTGGGCTGTCCCCTGTGTTCACGTCATGGGTACACAGGTGGGTCTTACCCGGGACAAGGGAGAACAGAGGAGCGAAAGACCCCAAGACCTGGCGACATTCCTCCTGCTGCTCAGGAGTCGGGAATGGCAAGAGTTTCACTCCCTTCACTGACCCATCCTTTTCTTGAGACGCGAAGAGGTCGGGGAGAGGCTCAGTTTCCTCTTCCTCCGATCCATCAGTCACCATAACCAGCATGACTTCGGGCCTCTCGTAGTGGGGCTTGAGGCGATTGGCGTGTAACGCCCGATGCGGATGCCGAGGGGTCTTTACGTCCACCAGATAGGTAGTCTTGTCCATCTTCTCCAACACCTCATAGGGGCCTGTCCAACGGTCCTGGAGGGCACTCAGCTCTCCAGGCTCCATCACCCACACCTTCTGGCCAGGCTCCAACTCCACTGGGTGAGCATTGTGGTCATACCGCGCTTTCATGACTGCCTGACTGGCTTCCAAGTTGTCAGAAGCTTGCTTCCACAACTTAGCCATTTGGCTTTGGAAGGCCAGCATGTAGCTCACCACATCCGGGGGAACTTTCCGGGGAGACTTTTCCCAGGAGTCCCTCACCAGGCTGAGAGGTCCGCGTACAGGGTGCCCGTACAAAAGCTCGAAGGGGCTGAAGCCCACTCCCTTCTGTGGCACTACCCTGTAGGAAAAGAGCAAACAGGGTAGGAGGAAGTCCCATTTCCTCCGCAGGCTTTCGGGTAGACTTCTGATCATAGCCTTCAAGGTTTGGTTGAACCTTTCCACGAGACCATTGGTCTGTGGGTGATAAGGAGTGGTGAACAGGTAGGTCACTCCACACTCCTTCCACATTGCCCGCATATATGCTGACATGAAGTTGGTCCCCCTGTCAGACACAACTTCTTTGGGGAATCCCACTCGGGTAAAGATCCCCATCAGGGCCTTTGCCACTACTGGTGCAGTAATGGTTCTCAGAGGAACTGCCTCTGGATACCTTGTGGCTTGATCCACCAGTACCAGGATAAACCTGTGACCGGATGATGTCGGTGGATCTAGGGGCCCAGCAATGTCGATGCCCACCCTTTCAAAGGGGGTTCCAACGACGGGAAGTGGTTCCAGGGGAGCCTTCAGCTTCATCCCTGTTTTCCCACTGGCTTGGCATGACACGCACGACCGACAGTATGTGTCGGACGCCACCCTCATTCGAGGCCAATAAAAGTGGGGGACAAGCCGGGCAAAGGTCTTGTCCTGACCCAAGTGTCCTGCCAAGGGAATCTCGTGAGCCAACTCGAATAGGAAGGCTCGGTAACACTGTGGGACTACCAGGGCACGTGACAACCCGTGCACTGGCGCCCTGGGCTCACTGTATAGGAGACCATCCTCCCAGTAAACACGATAGTTCCCAGACTCGTTACCTGCTGCCTGGGCTTCAGCCTGTTGCCTCAGACCCTCGAGGGTGGGACATTCCCTCTGTCCCTTGCTCAGTTCCTCCCTGGATGGTCCTTCCTCCACTCGCCACTCAGCGGGGACAGGCAAATCCTCCAACGGAACCATGTCCTCCTCCGCGGACTCCGGGTCCACCTCCGCAGGTGGCCTATCCGTCTCAAGGGGCACGGACATCGAGGCAGGCTCTTCCTAACCTCGAGATGCTCCCTCATCAGCAGCTGGGTGGGCCATTGTTCCAGGCTCCAACCCACGCGACTTCTCCTCCCGAGCAGCCGCAGACCTGATACTCACACAGGCCCAATCAGGTGTACCCAGCATCTCAGAATGAGTCCGGTATTCCACTGCCTTCCAAGCATTGTGCTCCATATCATTACCCAGCAGACAATCGACTGGCACGGCGGGGCTTATGGCAACTCGAAGTGAAACTGCAACCCCTCCCTACTCAAAGGGAACCTCGGCCACAGGATAGTGGCCCATTCTGCCGTCAGCCATTGCGGCTGGATGAAGTACGCCTGGAATCACCTGCTCTGAGGACACCAGATGACTCCTTACCATAGTCATACTGGCTCCTGTATCTCTCAGAGCTTCCCCTCTATGGCCATTGATGGTGACCCATTGCCCATACTTGGTAGTATTTGAGGGCACCTGGATCTTTGGAACCATCTCCCGATCACCCAGGGACACTAAGGTGACACCCACCCACTCCCTCCCTTTAACTAAGGGCATCTCCTCCCCGAGCGCTACACTAGCGACTCCTGGGGCCTTTCTTCCAGCGGGAGGGAGTGGTCTCTTTGGGCATTTCACGTCTCCCTTATAATGTCTAACACCACCGCACTCAAAGCAATGGACAACCCTTGGCTGCTGACTCTGGCCAGGATTACGGTTCTTCTGCGGGTTAGCCTTAGAATTAGAAAATAAACTTTTCCCCTTAAAGTTATTTTGGGGGCCTTTGGAGAACTCCAGTTTCTTGTTATCTCCCCCCTCTTTCATCTGGGTAGCGCCCTGTCCGGACTTCTGAGAATCTCCTCCCGTCCCCTTCGTTGACACTCTGGTACTTGCCCAAATGTCCGCCTCCTCAGCAAGCTTACGGGGGCAAGTAAGTTTGCTGTCTACCAGGTGTTGCCTCAGCTCGGGAAGACATTTCTCGAGTAGATGTTCCTTGAGTATTAGGTCGTACAACCCTCGATAGTCCTCCACCTCGCTACCTTGGACCCACCCATCCAGGGCTTTCTTGGCATAATCCAGGAAGTCAACCCAATTCTGTGAGCTCAGTTTGTGGCTGCCCCTAAACCTTTGCCGGTATTTCTCTGGGGTCAACCCAAACTTCCTGATGAGCGCCACCTTCATGGCGGGGTAATCTACCTGCTCCTCCTGGTCTAGGGCCAATAGGGCATCCCTACCTGTCGGAGGCATGTACCGGTACATTCCACCACCCCAATGCTTCTCATGGATCCCATGGGCTCTTAAAGAGACCTCATAGGCTGCCAGCCACTTGGCTATGTCGTCTCTAGCGGTATAACTGGCGACCACGTCATTTGGTAAATGGGGCCTGGGCTCCCTGGCAAATCCCTTGACTCGACACCCTCCGGAGTGATGTTATGGGCCTTGAGGTCGAGTTCTCGTAGCTTGAACTCGTGTTCCATCCTCCTCCCTTCCATCTCCAGCTAGGCCAACTCCCACCTTAACTGTCTTTCCTCTCTCCTGTCGGCTAACTCGGTCTCTGACAACCCTCTCGATGACACGCTGCTGCCCTCCCGTGAGGCTACCTTGGGGCTGATTGACATTTCACCCACCCCCGGGGGATATTCCGCAGTCCCCTCAATGACAGTACCTCTGTCTGACTCCTCCTCCTCCACCGTTCCCTCCGTGTGTGCTTCCACCCAGGCTCGCAGACTATTACGGAGCTCCTCCCTTTTGGCCCCTCGCCTAACGAACACTCCCCTTTCCTGACAGAAATCCTTGAGCTGTGCCACAGTATAGGTCTCCAGCTCTGACATTTCGAATTCCACCTGGTCAGTGAAAAGTGTGGACAACCACCCCGAAGTAGGTTACAAGGATAGGAAACTGAGGGTCACCTCCACCAACCTCCAGAAAAGAATTTAGAAAAAGCAAAATGTTGGATTAGAGGGCCGCTGGGAGAAAACTCCGGGTGTGTACCTGTGGTGCACACTGAATTATTATGGGGTAGAAAACAAGCACGGCTCGTAATCCCACCCGCTGAGCACCAATTTTATGTTGGACCTGCGATGGGCAAGCCCAGCGCAAAGGGGGGTAGCTTGGCTCAAGTAACAAGGCAAGTGAAGGCTTTAGTGTTAAGCCGGCTCTGACCCAATAATAACTCCCTGCGCAGTCACACCAAAAAGAAGGACACCACACCACTGCTGTAGAAAAATACGATTCCTTTATGTAAAAGTTCTCTGTTGTAAATAGGGTTCAGTTGGGAAAGCACATTCACATTTCTTTTTTTATTTTTATTTTTTTTATTTTTGAAAACCTTTATTAGTGCATCCAAGGAAGTACAAATACGGGCCCACAACCCTGAGGCCGGCCACGAAAACTGTTAAGGCACAAGTGCGAGCAATACGGTGACGCAATAGCATATTAATATAAGCAAGCAAATATTCAGCAGTTACACTGGAGATCACGTGCTATCACGCCTAAGGAGCAATGAAGGTTAATTTTTAAAAAAAATTTCCTTGTTGTAGCAACCATTAAAGTCCAGACTGTTTCATTTGAATTGAAAATAGAAACTATAAACTAAAAGAGCAGGGTTCACGTAGGCATGACACATCAGTAGCGACCGAGGCACACACAGCCCAGCACCCCAATCAGCAACACCTACACAGACCCAAGGTAGAAAAGAAAAGAGGAGATAAAATAAAGAAGAAAAAACAAGGCACCATAGAAACAGAAAAGAAAATAAAAACTCATCCCCCAACCCCCACCTTACACGCATGCAAAGGCTACGGCCTACCCCCCCAGCAGTGTGTCTGTCGCCCAATAAACCCGAAATATAGAATAAGAAGTGAGAGAAAGAAAAAGGAAGTACCATATCACATGAGATATAGGGAGCAAGAAAAGACCAATCTAATCTAAAACTCCCATGAAACCCCAACCCGGAGGAGGGCCATCCCCAAACAACCAGTATAACCAACAGGAGTGTAAGCGGCCATCACTTCCCCGACCCCTAAATCGACCATATCCAACGTCCGACTACCCCACCAGTCCATCACAGTCCCATGAATGTAAATACCGGTAGATAAGGCAAGAGAAGGGCGGACTCAGCCCTGGCCCCTTCGATCCATTGAGTCAGCAAATTGCAACAGCGGCGCAGTCACGTAGAGCAGGAAAAGCACCCGGCATGACCGCCTCGAGAGAGAGCAAAGTCCATGAAATGCCATCCAAAGCAGGGCAGTGTGATCCACCAGAGTACAGTCTGGGCAGGCATACAGCAACAGTCCGCCAAGAGTAGCCAAATCACTATCAGTTAAAATGCCCAAGGTAAACGGAGTCATCACGTCATCAGTTCCCGCTGGCGTTGGTAGATCTGGCGCTGGACGACGAACCTCAGGTGTCCGCACAAGTACAGAAAGCACGGTGTCCTCCATAGCTTCATCAGGCAGTTCAGCGGCGATGTTAAGCGCCATCACTTGTGACCCCTCATTGAGTCCCCAGAAAGGCTGCAAATGGCCGCCTATCATCAGACTAGGCGATAAGCTACGCTCACAGCCGCCCGCCCGGTCGGCAGAGGAGAGTAGGGGGACAACAGCGTCCAGTCGGCGCTCCAGGTCACGGACGTTGTAGCGCCAAACAGCTCGTAGATCAGCCAAAGCTGCCAGGATGTCGTCGAGACTCAAGGGCATTTTAAGACAGGATGGAATGCCAGTCCCCTGCCCACGATAGTCACAGGCGTATGTCAACCCTAGATACCAGCCTTCGGTAGCCATTGTTGGGCGCCGAGTACCAGAGCAGCTTTCAGGCAGGCAGGGCAGGGGCGCAGGAATCAGGGCAACAAACTCCGATGCAGCGTCTCGCACGGGGACAACACAGTGACGGTCCAGCCAGGCGCCACGTGTGATCGTCAGTCACTTAGATCAAATGGCCCCCTTTATTACGTTGAAAGCGAGAAAGCGCATAGCAGCTTCCAAAAAGGGAGATGCATTTGTTGCACCGACGGGTGTAAAGCCACGTAACAGAGAGATTGTGAAAAGATGCTGTTGCGCTGTTACTGAGGATCTCGGCAGTCTGCCGCGTCTCTCCGGCGGTTCCAGTATCCCCCGTAATGGCCGACGTTGTTGTTTCCCAGTCAGACGCAGCCGAGAACAAAGGACCGGACCCATGCAGCAGTCGACAGCAGGAGTTCAGGGCATTCCGTCACTCCCGGTGCAGGATAAACGACGGGGGGCACATCATCGGACTCAGCGTCGCCTCCCCAACCCGGTACCGCACAGCAGACACGATTCAAAGGGCAGGAGAAGAAGCGGTACGGGAGGGAAGCGGACGGGTCGGCGGAGGCGAAGGCTCAGGCGGCCATCGCTGTTGCCGGCTAGGCTCCTCCCACATTCACATTTCTTTAGTCACAAATCTCTGGGATTCTGTTACTGAAATAAATACTGTAAATAGATCTTCAGGAATAAATAGCAAGATAAATAGAATAAATATCAGGAATAAATATCACAAATAAATATCACTTTTATATAGCAGAATAAATACTGGTTCATTTAAATAAATAACCACATGTTCATTCTGGTATCGCTGCCACAAATTAAATGCTTTAGGATGATTACACTTGCAATACGTTTCAGCTTGGAAAGATAACTCTTACAGTTCATGTTGGTTTCAAGGATAATGAGTACGGGCTTCCATAGGCACAATATAAGCTTTAGACTCTTTAGGGTTCACTCAGGAAATAATGCGTGTGTATCTAAAAGGCAAGGAAACACAGTGAATACAGCATTTGCACTCCGCTGCCACCGGGATGAGATCTCTGCTTGCTGGTGGAATCTATGCGCGCCTACAGGCTTTGACACCTCTAGCACACAGACGGCACCAGTTCAAAGTCTTTAGACTGTCGAACGGGCTGCCGGAGGGGTCACACAACCTTCGCGCTCAGTCAAATGAATGCCGGTTCACAGTTCCTTCACAACGCTGCACCCACCTGAAGAAACAGGCCCACCTCGCATCGGCTGCAATCGGTAAGCGATTCAGTCCGGGCACAGCACTTCTCACGCCAGCGACAGGGTTTTCAGGGGCTCTACGGTCCTCCCTCCGACTTCCTCATACGGGGTAGATCCCGCCCACAGCTACAGCTTCCGGCTCACTGGGGAAGGGGCAGAGACGCTAGTCTCACCCAATGAAGTCCGAGCTCCCCCCTGGAGGCGCCTGTCGCGAAGGGGGCACTTCTGAAGATCGCGGTCGCGGCGAACTTGCTCTCGCCTCGCGACACGCAGTATCAGTCACGATATCACCACCGGGGGGGCGGGGAGGCACTACAAGTATGGCCACAGTCTTTGGGCCATGAGGCACTTGCTGGGCAGGCGCTGTAGGCGCAAGGTCACCACTCACGCAGCTGACTGGAACGCCAGTCAGAAACAACGCCAGCAACCTTTGCTACTCTAGTGCCTACGCTACCAGCCACCTCAGGAGGTCAACAGGGCAGGTGTCAATCTGGTGTCAAGTCTGGAATCTCCTTCTTTTCTTCTTTCTAAAATGGCTGCCAGGGACTGGGCCTTTCATAGCCAGTGCCCTGGGGTGCTGGCACGAGCCAGAAGGTTCTAGAACCTTCTCTGGCTGTGACAATGCCTTGGCACTTATGAGGTATATCTTGGTCACTAGCAGCCACCGTACTGTGGCTCTAGAGCAGCCATTTTGTGTATCTGAGGAAAACAAAGGGATTCCTATCAGGAATGTGCGTCAAACAAAGGGCGCCAAAACCTCAAAAGGCCAGAGTTCAGGGAGGCTCCAATGGGAGTCACTCACATGAGGGAAAAGGATGTCCATCATTTTAGGGCCACTCATACAGGTTGACAACCCCAGTTTGTAATGCCACAGGTTCCGCCAGGCACCTTGTGAGCAACTGGGCGTCAAGGAACATCTAGCCCCATGAAACAGCACATAAAAAGTCCTGGCAGACAAAGAAAAACGACAAATTTTGGGAGGTACGGGGGAACAAAAGAAATCATACTAGTGAGGGGACTCTCAGAAGCAGACGGGTCTAACAACAATGAACACACAGCCAGATTACTTCTAAAAGAAGGGACATTTTTATTAAATCTGACCGATCCCTCAAAGCTTTAGGGATCAAGTACATAGCTGGAAATACTCAGCATTTATGAGGAGTAATAAAGACATAATATGGAAAAATGTACACATAATAAGAATGCTTTTCAGCATGGCATAACAATATGAATCTTGATTGCATTTATAATAAAAAAAAGTTTTGAAAAGTACTGAAAGCTTTTGAAAAGGGCGAGTGTTTCTAAGGTTCTCTCTACTAGGACAAAATAAAAATGTAAAAAACAAAACCACTGTCATCAAACTGAATTTGAAATACATTTCATAGTTATTCAACAACATTACTTTTGTTTTAACAGTTGTATTGTTTTGAACAATTATGTAGCATATCTATCGGTGTACATGCTAAGAGCTTTTTATTACAATCATATTATACAGTCAAAGAGCGTGAGTCAATCACAAATAGTACTAACAGTAACAACAGGCATATGTAAACGTAATCAACCGAGTGTGATGACTCGAGGTCACACATTGAAGAGAACAGAGGAGCTAAGCAATAATTACTCTTCAATGGACTGTGGAACAGAATCGTCCCCTACCTACTTTGAGCGAAGGCATAGCATGAGCTCCCTGGTCTCTGAACCTGACCCTACCGCGTCCCTGGCAACGCGGACTCCACCCCTTTCTCCTCCCTTGCAAGTACCTATGGAAACAAACGAAAGACCGGAATCACCTTGTTAAGACTCCAGAAGTCCCTTCCTTGATACCGACCCGGAAAAGCAGAGAGAAGAGCGTTCAAGGCAGCGGACTCGTGGCAGTAGACAGCGTGCGGAGAACCTGAGGCGGAGAGCGGCGGTAGCGTGTTCGAAGGAGAAGAGAAGACCGGAGGCGAACACGAGGACATCTGGACCGAAGACTGGTGGAGTCCCCAAGAGGTGGCTGGAGAGCGGCCGCAACTCGCGGGAGAGTTGCGGCGGGGCATGTGAGTACCCCGTCTCCTGGCTCCCAGGTTGATTTGTATATTGGTGTACATAGAGTGTCCCCTCACTTTGTAGAGCACTATTCGCACTGTATATATTGTATAACCACGTCACGAACCCAGTAGTATAGAGAACCCCACACCTACCCCTCACCAATTCCACCCTCTTCCTTCCCGCTCTTTCATATTCCAATTCCTACCCTTACCTTACCGTCCCGTCCCTCACGCTCGCTTTACCCTCCACAACCCCCTGGTGTTGGTGACAGTACTCAGGCAGTCCTACATTCGAGGACTAATCGCCCTGTTATTTCTCTCTCCTTTATATACCTCCGAGGACCACCAGGACCTACCTGGAAAAGAAGGATCTACTCCAGAGACGTCCAGCCTAGCTGAGTCCTTCACGGACCTTCCCCCTCCCGACGACTCTACTCCAAGGAACATTCCCTTCATTCCAACCCTCTGCTTCTTTACCTTCCAAACCCCTGACTTCCTGAAAAACAATAAACTAAGCTACGTCATAGCTCACTATATTCCGGCCTCCACGCCTGTTATTCCGGTCTGCCCGAACCACTAGCCCACATGGACATAATGGAGCAACAGTAGAATAATACAATGCGCTAAAGTTGCCTTATTATACCCTTCTAACCAGAAAGCATCACAGAGCCATTGAAAATTACCAAAGTAGTATTGTGGTAGTTTGGGAGTTAAAGATTCCAGAAAAATTATATTCCTGCCACTGGAGTGTCTAGAGAGTCCATGTGTCACCTTTAGCTTGTAGGGTTACAACCATGGAATCCAACATATTTATGCCCATTTCAGCCCATCGCCTCTTCATCTCTCCTCTGCGGAACAAGAAGCATGTTTCAATATGCCTCTGGCCATGTGAGCAACTCTTTACAACAGGCTTGGCCGCATGGGGCCTGTGGCAGCTTTCAACGCATGATTATCTGCCTCTTGGCCAGAATCAACGGCAAGTCAGCAAACCTGTCTTCCATCCTTGCTAACTAACTTTTAGTTTAAATAGGCCTAAATCAATTTCCCTGATTACGTCAAAAACCAACAGGCAAAAAGCTGTGAGGTGCGGCAGTGCCAGAACATATGTGCCAAGTCTGCCGACAGTAATTGACATTTTGGACATTCAATCAATGTGCCAGGGTAAATTATGTGCGATGTAACACTTTTACATTGGATGAACCGAAACCAAGCATTCCTCGACACCTTAAATGGATATTCCATGAGTGTCACCCTCGCATTTCCTTAGGTGTCAACTGCCTACGCATGCCTCAACATTCAACTAAAGGAGTTATGTCAACCTTCGTCTGTTGTAACAAACAACTATAGAGTGCCATCATTTTCCTACCCACTGAGCCTTGAGTAAACATGGAGTGGAGAAGTATTGTGTACAAGACTCGGCACTCTCGCAACCCGATATGGCCATCACCTGCCTGGATAGAGCACTCTGTGTGTGTCTTATGCAGGGCAACCCTTCAACTCTTGTGTCTACAGATAAAGTGTAAAAGTAACCTACTAAAGTCTTTGAAAACACAAATAATCATCATCAGTGGTAGGGGGCGTTGAAAAAATAAAGGAACAGGGGCAATGGCACCATCTTCAACAAACGCGCAGTCCCCAGGATCTGGGGGGGCGTCTCCAATTTGCACTCAATTGTCCTTTTTAAATACATTTATTCAAAAAGTTCAGTAGTTTTTCAAGAATTCTTTATTCTTTCATTATCGTTTTTTATCCTTTATCCTTTGTTTACTTCCTTCTTTTAAAAAGATCCATTTAGAATGATCAAATTCATATTTTCAAAATAAAAATACGCCCAATGCATTGAGAGCATTACCCTTCATCAAGGGCTTCAATCCTGAATACAAAGAAGAAACTTGAGATCAGTCCAAGACGGTGCTGAATTGTAATTCCTGTAATTAATACACTAGTGTGTAGTGCAAGTGATTTATAGTATCCGTTGTCATGAAAATTTAAAAATGAGCAACCTCGTATGGTGTCTAATCTAATATATGAATTAACCGGATTTGTTTTGTGGATTCATGCTGCTGCAAAAAAGTTAATTTGTAGCATTTCAAAGTGGTGTTAGAACCATTTTTTATCCGTACAGATATTTCGTGAATGTTATTGGTGAAAATGGAAATGAAATGTGATCATAACATGTACTGTAAAAGGTTAATTGTGCCCGTGCTGTGATACGCGAGGCGTAAAACAGGGTACCGATGTTTTGGGTGATTTTTCCAAAAACTTAAAAAACTGGTAACGGTACCCCTGACAAGAAGAACCGTATGTTAAAGGTTTAAACAAAAGTTATAATACCCGTATTCAACAAACTCATGCTGTTGCATTACTTGCCATGCATTATGAGTGCGAGTAAAACACAAGTGACAAACTTACTAAAATGGCAGAGAAAGATTGTATTAAAATATCCGTGTATTCAATTTCCAAGGATTAACCTGAAAATTGCATTCATATCTGTTATCAATGAGTAAAAAATGATAAGTGACAAACAAACAAAACTTAAGCCCAATATTAGTGCAATCATCTCACAATTTATTTTCAGGATTATCATCCTTGATAAAAGAGAGCGCATTCTTGTTGAGTGTTTCTTTTATCTTTAGTCACTTAGTAGTTTCGTTGATAAGAATGTTGGAATAATCCTCGTTTCATTTTTACACACATAGCCGTTTCGATGCATGACGTACGTTCAAAGTTCCGGAGCAAGCACATTTGTATCCGGTTGATTTCATACACGTTAGAACATTTGCACAACGGTATCGCAGAAATCGGTGGTTGTAATGGCATGCTCCAGACGGGTTGAGTTTAGCAAGCACTAATATTGGTCCTAAATTTTGTTAGTTTGTCACTTATCATTTTTTACTCATTGATAACAGATATGAATGCAATTTTCAGGTTAATCTTTGGATATTGAATACACGGATATTGGAGTACAACCTTTCACGGCCACTTTAGTAAGTTTTACTCACACTCATAATGCATGGCAAGTAATGTAACAGCACGAGTTTGTTGAATACGGGTAATATAATGTTTCTTTAAACCTTTGACACACGGTTCTTCTTATCTGAGGATACCGTTAACAGTTTTTTAAGTTCTTGGAAAAATCACCAAAAATATCGGTACCCTGTTTTATGCCTCGCGTTTCACAGCACGGACGCAATTAACCTTTCACAGTAAGTGTTATGATCACATTACATTTTCACCGATAACATTCACGAAATGTCTGTGCGGATAGAAAACGGTTTTAACACCACTTTGGAATGCTACAAATTAACAACTTTTTTGCAGCAGCATAAATTCACAAAACAAATCAGGTTAATTCATATAAAATGAGACACCATAAGATGTGGCTCATTTCTAATTTTGCCTGACCACGGATACTATAAATCACTTGCTCTACACACTAGTGTATTAATTACAGGAATCACAATTTAGTACCCACTAGGACTGAGCTCAAGTTACTTCTATGTTTTCAGGTTAAAAGGCCCTTATGAAGGGTAATACCCGAAATGCATTGGCCGGATTTTCATTTTCAATATAGGAATTTGATCATTCTAAATGGATGTTATTAAAAGAAGGAAGTAAACAAAGGATAAAGGATAAACAACAACAATGAAAGAATAAAGAATTGTTGAAAAACTTCACAACTTTTTGAAAAACTTTATTTAAAAAGGACAATTGAGTGCAAATTGGAGACACCCCCCAGAACCTAGGGACAGCGCATCCTCATGCTCAGGAGGATTTACCAATCAGCACCAGTCAAAAAGATTGAACATTATTCACCCAATTTACCATCAATTTACCAGTGAGTGCGTGAGTCTAATTCCTATACGGATCAAATACCATCTTCAACAAAGGCAGTTTACCAGTCTCAAAGGCAGTTAACACAGCCAGTCTACACTTCGCAGAAAAGGGCAATTTTAAACAAAACAGGACAGACAGACCAACATGCACCCCAAATTGCTTTCAACTGTGTTCTACCTTTGGGAAATACCCGAATGCCGAAGTATCTAGTGGACCTCTCGTTCTAGAGGCAGATCATCTTCGGCCAACAGTGTTCTCACCTTTAGGGGAAAGGCACAACTCTTCCATATTACCAAGGAGGCCAGACTGATTCCCAAAATTCCTCAAGTGATTTAAAAGTACCAGGAGGTTGTTGGTCAGATTACGTAGATAAATCTCCACCTAGAGAGAAAGGATATGGGTACACCCTTGTGCATGTATTCCCCATTGAGATTTCCTACTTGGAGAGAGAATGCCATGGGCGTCAAATCTGGTGTAAGTAAGAGAGGGGTACCCTGCTCAACCTTGAAGGATTCCAACACAGCCTGATCTGCACCGAACCTTGCCTTAGGTACAACAAACCAACCCATCCTCTGAAAATCCAGCTAAAACCCATTTTCCCAATACCAACTGCATGAAGTTTCATTCAAGCAGATGAAAGACATTTTCCATATTTATCACAGCGACACTTCAACACCCTTGCCCAAAAGGAGAACATTTATAAAATAAAAAAGCCTTCAAATAATGGGCGATGTATTCCTGCCTGGAATATAGCCTGACTGATCAGAAAGAATAATATCCCGGATTCAAAATGGTCTAACGTCGAATGGATCCCATGCTGGCATCAACAGGGATATGATTCTGTTCTCAGCCATAGAGGGCGCTACGCTCTAGCATCAGTGGGGGCTCAACACATCCATGTAGTTAGTTTAGAGCGCATACAGCATCCCTTCAACATTAGGGGTCTTCCCCATGATGAGACCCTCATGGCAAGTGCCATTTCTTCAATTACTATGGTAATGTCCAAAGCTTGACGTGACCAAGTGATAGCAGTTTTAACTGGACATCTTGAATATAGTGCTGCTTTTTCCCTAGTTCACGCTCTCCAGTCTGTTAGTAGGGTGAAGTAGTGTGGCTCACTGGTTAGAGGCGGCAGACCCGAGAGCAGAGGACGGCCCGGGACCAGGGTTCGATTACCGGCGCGGCAGGTTTCTGGACCAGGGTCAGCGGACTCGATAATTCTCTCGCCTCGGTGCCCACTCTGATCAGCGATCACACTCGGCAACTCTGGGCATTAGCTTGCCTCATCTTCACTAACGGCCCCACCAGACCGCCGGGGATGCCTGGTCTCACCCTGGAGATACCCATTAAGGGACCATCTCTCAGGGAAGCCAGGAAGGGTTTCGCAGCGGTCGAAGCGCCTTGGGACCCTACGGGTAAGTAGTGCGCTATATAAATGCCAATACATTTACATACATTAGTAGAGGGGAAAAAGAGTAGGGGTGGGCAGAATTTGCGTAATCGTGTTACGCAAAACTCTGCGAAACGGTAAAAAATCTCCGCGAACACCCGGAATTGTTTGTTCGCAATGCTTTTTTACTGTTCGCAATCACTGTTTGCATGCTCGGGGGGAAATATCTCGCGAACACGCATTTGAGAACGCAAACAAGCAAAAAATTGCACGACGTCGTGGAGCGCAGAATTTTGGGCAATTTCGCGTTCTCCGCGAAATGAAAAATTACCCAAATTCCGCGAGCGGAACGGAATTTACCGCCCAGGCCTAAAAAAGAGTAACTGTGTATTACCTCAGTTAATTGCAATTTACATGTTGACCACTGTGCTATCCCACACTCAGATGTCAGCAATTGGGGAATACCTGCTCTCCGCTCAATATGGCAAGCAACCTGCCCACCCTATTTCACTCTTGCTGTGACCTTTAGTGATGAATGAATTATAATGGTTTGAGCCAAGTCTACTCCCTATACTTCTTCCTTACCCGAGTTATCAAAGGGCACCTAGAGGGTTCATCAACTGCCTCCCACTCCAGTGTCTTAAGCTCAACTTCGAGTTTGTGTACAGTTTGTTACAAATCTTTCCTCATATCACGTCTTAACCAGGCAACACCCCCTAACAGTAACTTTGAAGGTGTCCCACTCAACAAGCACATTTCCTGTGGAGCCCTTGTTAGCTTCAAACTACTGAGCCAATCTTGTTCGAAGCGAGTGCCTATAAAAAGTGTCAAACAGGGCCGCCGGCCGGAGATGCTACAATGGTATGCTAACCTGCAGACTCCACCTCAGTGTCAACTTCAGTGGGTTGCTATCTGATAGCTTTACCAAGGACCTTAGCGTGTATTATCTCCCCCTGCAAGCATGGGTGATACAGGAATTAATTAATTCTGGTGTGACGCATGTGTACGTGGGAGTAAAAAAAGAACTCTACCTCAGTCAGGTGCACTGTATGCCAACAGACCGGTAATGTCTAGTTGTCAAGTTACTTCCTGAATCCGGTTGCTAACAGGACGGCCTGAGCACCTGGGAGTACAGGCGGATAACTATCCATGTCCGCTGAAGGGTCACAAATAAAATCGACTCCCCAGTTACCCAAAGAGTAAAGAATTCAACCTCATTACACAGAGCCCTCGCCACCAAGTAAATAAAATTCAACTGCACCACATTTGGGTGTATACATTCACAGGTCTTTTCAGATGACCCCCAGGGGGGCTTTCTAAATCAGCTTAGGAGGAACAGGTCGTGCCATACAAGTGGTGGCTCCACCTTTGCATCTACCCATCTCTTTCCCATCCAAGTGGGTCTCCTGTAAGTAAACATGTTATGAATACATTCTGTGTCCTTTGATCGGACTTACCATACCATGGACATTCCAAGTTAGAAAATTTACATTTTGGTCCATCATTGCAAGTACACCCCATTAATGGAAGATGGAGTCCATGTCGCATCTATAAGAAGGGTAGGCTAGACCCCCAACTATCTTGTACATGCGATCCACTGCATTGTATGAGCCAATGAGCAGTCAATCCTCTAGCAAAAGGAAGAAATTGCCAAACATGATCAACAACAAACTATTAACAATAGTCCAAACTTTTTCCCACCTAGAGCCCAGGGAAAAACATACTGCTACCCCCCACAACCTGTACTCACCAAAATGATGAGCTGAAAGTTTTCAGAATCATAAATCACTGAAAATGCTCCAACTGCTTTTTTGAAGTCCTTGTGTGCAGATTCTTTGGCACACCTAGCAAAACAGCAAACAGGTTTTGAGATTGTTTGTAGAACATTTTATTAAATTCTTTACATTTCTACAATGACAAATCAATATTGTTGGGCTATCAATGTTAAACGGTTATAGAATAAAAGTGCATGGACAGTATTTATTTACATTTCACTAGTACTGTAAACTTTCCAGAATGTATAATATATATATATATATATATATATACCGGGGCGCAGCGAGGCAAATTTGAGGAAATTTTCAGGCAGATTCCTCAACCGGCGCCAAAGTTATTCACAATAGAGTGTTGAGATTTTCTATTGAAAATAATCCTAACTATAACTACCTACTGGCGACCGCCAGTAGGTAATGAACAAACAATCCAGCTCTCATAAACACATCCATGGACGAGTGCACGGACACGAGGTAATCAAGATGTGGCAAAAATGTATTTTCTCAGGTCCACCCTCAACCCCTGAGATAAGAGATACGCGTTTCGGCTTTCAAGAAGCCTTTATCAATCTGTTTGGCGCCATAATTTACACAATATATATATAGCCCTTCCCACTTGTGGTAAGTATAGACATAGAAAACACACTTAGCAGTGTGCTTAAACACTGTCCACCCACTGCAATAACATCATGCTCTCTGCAATGGAGTATCAGCACTGAAGGAGTTTAAAACAAGAACATATACAATGATTGCGCAATGCAAATCTATATCAACTCCACACTTAGAAACTTTTCATAGAAAAACAGTCAATGTTTTTTTTCTCCAGAGTTTTATATAGTGCGAACTTGACCCGAATCGGGTATAAGAGTGCAACATAGAACTGGTTGCATTACACGAGGACACATTCATTTTTGTTAGGCATGGGGAGATTAAGTGATTTGACCAGATTCACAAAATGTTCAGCGTCAATGCCTAGACTCGAATCCAGTTCCCCAGATTCGAGGTTGACCGCCCTAGACGTTAGGCCAACTCCTCTCCACTAATGTTATCCTAAGGAGGAAATTAGTGTTATTGGTTTAAAGGTAAGTACTTTGTTGTGGGAGCTGGTGTTCTGGGGTTAGACTAAGGGGTCCGGCAGCGTCAAAGAAGGATGCACTCTTGTTACACCCTCACGGGCACTAGGGCGGTCAGGAGCAGAGTGCTGAGGCCCAATGCTATCCAAAGGAGAATAGGGAGCCTCAGATTAGTGGCTGCTAACGAGCAGGCCACTGGGTTGTGGGAGCAAAGCTCATGGACTCAAGCTCAGGGCAAATAGGGGTTTAGGCCAGCACAAAAGATGCACCCTCAGAAGCACTGGGGCGGTCGGGTACAGAGTGCTGTTTTGGCGTCCGACACCTGTAGCTTTTAATGGGGAGTCTCTGGTTTGCAATATCGCTGTAGGCTCAGGGACAAAGGTCTTCTGGGTGCTACCACCACTTGGAGAGGTAAGTTGGGATCTTGGGGGTTGGTTAGGCACAGTCGGTTAGGCCACCCAACGACTTAGGGCATCAGGTGAGGGATGCCTTTTAGGGTCGGATCATCTTACCAGCTCCTGGTTGCGGTTGGGGGGACCTTCCGGTTTGAGGCTGCAGACGTGGCTGGAGGCAGTTTAGGGGTCACTGAATCTTGGGTCACGATCGCCGAGGGGACCTCCATTTGGTGTTGGGCCACTCAAACTCGGGCCATGGGTGTCGGGTACAGAGTGGTGTAGACCCGGGGATCCGTGCGGAACTGGAGTCTGTTTCCCATGAGCACCAGATGTGTTCAAAGCAACAGAGTCTTTGGGATTGAAGCCAGGTCCTCCAGGTTTGCCGAGGTTGCTGGCTGCAAGACACACCGGGATTTCCCTGGAGCAGGTTCGAGATGGGGACAGGCCAGTAGGGCTGGGGCCAAGTCAGTGGGTGTGATTCCTCTTGTTAGCTTTGGCACGGCTGCTCGGTCCTTCTTTTCTTCTTGCAGGTTCTTGTCTAAGGAAGCAAGGTTCAGGGGTGCCCCTAAATACTAGATTTAGGGGCGTTACAGGTAGGTAAAAAGGTTGGGATCAAGGGGTCCATCCAGTGGGAGGGGGGCATAAGCCTTTCCCTGGTTGACTTAGTCCCCCCCATCTTCAAGATGGCGGGACTGAGAGTTGTGCTTCACCTCGCCTTCCCCACCTGCGGGGTGGAGTTGGCAGAGGTGGTCACACCTCTCTTCCTTCCTGTTTTTCCCACTGGTTCTCCCGCCCAAAGTGGGGGTCAGAACCAGTGGGGACCAGTTGCTGAAAGCAGCAAGTGGCCTGGGGAAGCTTACAAAGGCGGCAAGCCTTGAAGCTTCCCCTTAGTGGACCTTGACCATCCTGGGGGAGGAGGGTAGGCACCTCACCCCAGGATAAGCATCGGTTCAGGCCCCAGAGAGCAGCAGGCTCTCGACCCAGTGGTCCAGAAACACGTCTGTTGGTGGCAGCTGAAAGCAGCCACTGAGCCTGGACACTATTGGTAGGTCGTTTTCCAGGGGGCATCTCTAAGATGCCCTCTGTGTGTATTTTTCATTAAATCCCAGTGTGGGTTTAATGTGCTGAGACGTTTGATACCAAACTTCTTAGTTTTCAGTGTAGCCATTATGGTGCTGTGGAGTTTGTAATGACAAACTCCCAGCACTGCACTTACTATGTCTAAGAATGGACTTCAACACTGTAGGGGTAGAAGGCTCATGCACCTGTACCCTCACCACTGGCATAGTGCACCCAGCTAGAGGGGTGACTGATCTATGCCAGGGCAGTGGGTTGTAGGCATGGCACAGAGGGATGTGTGCCATGTTGACTCTTCACTTTGTTCTGCACCAAAACACGCAGCCTGCAATGGCAGTGTGTGAGTGTAGTGATACAGGGCCTCTTAGCATGGCACAATAAAGGCTGCCGCCATGAGGCATCTTATCTTCTCTGGTCACAGTGCCATGGGTACCTGTGGTACAATTTACCAGGGACTGACCTGTGGCCAGAGATGCCAATTCAGTTTTGTTTTCAATGCAGTTTTAGGCAAAGAACAGAGGCTCTGGGCACCTGATTGGCAGGAGCACCAGGCACACTAAGTCAAAGCACATCAGCAGTTCAGCAGAAAGTGGGGGCAACCATGCAGAAAGACAGCACTTTCTCACCCCCCCCCTCCTTTTCCCTCTCCCCAAACAAAAGAGGATGAGACTAACCTTTCCTTAGAGTCTCTTCATTTTCTAAGTGGAAGAACCTGGAAACTCCATCTGCATTGCCATGGGCAGTCCCATGTTTGTGTTCTACTACAAAGTCCATTCCCTGTAGGGAGATGGACTAAGATTTTCACCTTTCATCCGCATTAGCCATCTGAGAGGTCTGTGATCAGTTTGAACTAGTGAGTACCAAACAAGTATGGTCTCAGCTTCTTCAGGGACCAAACCACAGCAAAGGCCTCCCTCTGAATGGCACTCCAACGCTGCTCCTTGGGGAAAAGCCTTCAGCATATAAAAGCAACAGGTTGGCCCTGGCCTTCACCATAGTTCTGGGATAGGACCGCTTCTATCACTAGCTTAGAGGTATCAGCCTGCACAATGAAGTGCTTGGCATAGTCTGAAGCTTTGAGAATTGGTGCTGAACACATTGCCTCTTTCAGGGTGTCAAAAGCCTTTTGACAACTAACTGTCTAGTTTACCTTTTTGGGCATCTTCTTGGAGGCAAGTTCTGTGAGGGGAGCCACAATGGACCTGTATCCCTTCACAAACCTACTGTAATACCCAATTAAGCCAAGGAATACCCTGACTTGGGTCTGGGTTGTTAGAGCTGCCCATTTCAGGATAGCCTGGATCTTGGGTTGTAAGGATTGTATTTGGCCTCCATCAACAAGGTGGCCCGGGTACACCACAGTTCCCTTCCATATCTGGCATTTGGATGCCTTGATAGTTAGGCCTGCAGTTTGAAGGCCTTCCCAAGGTGGATCAGGTGACCCTGTCAGGTGAAACTAAAGACAGAAATATTATCTAGACTAGCAGTCCGTCCCAACGTTGTCCGGGCCCTTACATGCCACATACCGCGTCAATGTCCGCTCCCGCCCGTCCCGACGTTGTCCGGGCACTTGCACGCCACACACCGTGTCAGTGTCCGCTCCCGCCGAAGCTAGACGCACACAAACACGTGGGGCACTTACACGTCACACACCGCGTCAGTGTCCGTTCCCGCCGACGCCCCTACGTGCTAGAATGCTATCCTGACGCCGATGCTGCAGGCGTGAGTATCAGACCGCACACGCCCACAGCTCTAAACGACACGCCCAAAACGCTATTCACGCGCTGCATAATGGCTTTTCACACACCCACCTCTGAGCTGGTGCCACTCCTACGGACTACTTTGCCCCACAATGTTTTTTCCCCTTACAAAGTATATGTTGGGCTGCTGTATAGCCTATGTCCATCTGCTGCAACTCCCCTTTACAATGCTGTATTGGGTGTTGTGATTGGTGCTGTACTTCTTGAGCTTACCTGCCTCAAACGTTTCAGCTCTCTCTTTATAATAGTAGTATAGATATCGTTAAAGGATTCCAACCCAGCAAGAACTTGATTCACCAACCTCTGGAAGGTGGCAGGGGCATTCTTTAAACCAAAGGGCATAACAGTAAACTGATAATGCTGATCAGGTGTGGAGAATGCGGTCTGTTTTGCTCCTGGTGCAATCCCAATCTGCCAGAATCCTGTAGTTAAGTCAAAGGTACTTTGAAAATGTGGCTGCACCTAGTTTGTCTATCAGTTTATCTGCTCTTGCAATAGGGTGAGCATCTGTCTTGGTGACAGAGTTGAGCCCTCTATAGTCCACACAGAACCACCTCATTTCTCTTCTTCCAACCTGTGGATGAAGTTTGGGGACAAGAACCACTGGGCTGGGGATTTGCTTACAATCAGTCTTCTGTTGGGCAGAGAGGGTGTCTGAATAGACAACTCCATCCAATGACCCATCTTTTGGGCTGTATGAGAGGAGGTCAGGGAGAGGTTCACTCTGTCTCCTGATCCTCATCAGTCACCATCAGCATGGTGATGTCAGCCCTATCATGGATAAGCTTAAGGTGGTTCACATGGATCATGCTTTTGGGTGTCCTGCTTGTGCCCAGGTCAACCAAGTAGGTGACCTCACTTTTCTTTTCTAGGTAAGGGTCACTCCATCTGTCATGGAGAGCCCTTGGTGCCACTGGCTCCAAATCCCACACCTTCTGCCCAGGTTGAAATTCTACCAGTGCAGCTTTTTGTCATACCAATGCTTCTGAAGCTCCTGGCTGGCCTCAAGATGTTTGGATGCAGGTTCCATGTACTCAGCCATTCTGGACCTTAGGCCAAGCACATATTCCACATTTCTTTTTTGGGCTCTTGGAGAGGCTTCTCCAAACCCTCTTTTACAAGACAGAGTGGTCCCCTCACAGGATGGCCAAACAGAAGTTCAAAGAGGGAAACTTTACTCCCTTCTGTGGCACCTCTCTGTAAGCTAAAAGCAAGCATGGTAAGAGGACATCCCATCTCTTTTGAGTTTTTCAGGGATCCCCATAATCATGCCATTCAATGTCTTGTTGAATCTCTCAACAAAGCTAATGGTTACAAAGAACTACTATTCCCTTGGGGTTCTTTCCTGGAGTTATTATGCCCGACTTTATGTCAAACTAGACACCTTCAAGGTATAAATATGCCTTCACTCGCTCTAGGAAGACACGGTGGTTCGGAGAAGTTTGACTATCTACTTGCCCGACGCAGCTCGCTACAGCAAGTGCCGAAGGAAGTCGACCCTCCAGCTGACGCACTGATCGAGAGGCTGCCTTTCTCTCGGCGAGAATCCAGCTCCAGTGTTGCCAAGCTCCCCTTGTGGGGTGTTGGGAAATTGAGCCCCCAGACTGCGATACCAGACCTCCTTCATTCTAAACTAAAGGTATGGAGCTGATAAAACCTAGAGAAATCTTGGATAGATTCTTAGCAAAGAAAAACTAAACCTATGCTACACCACACTTACTTCTTCCAGCGTACTAGACTTAGGTTAGGTACAT
The DNA here is from genome assembly GCF_964263255.1 of Lissotriton vulgaris. Lineage (NCBI taxonomy): Eukaryota > Metazoa > Chordata > Amphibia > Caudata > Salamandridae > Lissotriton > Lissotriton vulgaris. Next base: position 102,442 of record NW_028249516.1, on the reverse strand, counting down.
TGGGGTAGGCGTATTTTAGAAGCACCAGTTGAGTACTTTTAGCCATTGTTATTTATGTATGTATTTATATATGGTTTAGAAACCATATAATGCTCTTACAGTATTATTTTATAATATTGTTTTCGCTGTACGCATTATACTTTGTAATCTGCATTACAATTGTAGCAGTTCACTTTACTAGCATGAGAAAGAAGACTGTTCAATAAAACCTTTTATTGAAAACGCCTATATCTCCATTTCTCTGCACCTCTGTAGAAACGAAGCATGAACGAGTGACTGAGTGAAATACTTATCTATTGTTTCCGCAACACTAGAGATATATTTGTTATTCTTGGGAAACAAAGTTGTCATGTTTATGCGGTTATCAGAAACTAATCCCTTCTTGTAAATTCGAGAAAGTTTCTAGTGACCTCTGAGCTAGTTGGCATTCACTATTCAGTTTAATATAGTGAATAGAGACCTAGTCGGCCTCAGTCCTACGTCTAATCTATAGGATATATTATTCCAATGCACAGAGCCTATTGGGAATATAGGAACTACACTACACTCTTTCTACATGTGTTTTTGGTAAGCAAACATGAAGTTGGAACCTCTGTCTGAAACCACCTCCTTAGGAAACCATACCCTGGTGAAGACACCAATGAGGGTTTAGATACTGCAGGAGCTGTAGTAGTCTTAAGGGGAGTTGCCTCAGGATACCTAGTGGCATGATCCACTACCACTTGTATGAATTTGTTTCCTGATGCTGTGGGAGGTTCAAGTGGACCCACTATATCCGCACCTACCCTTTAAAAGGGAACCCCAACCACTGGTAGTGGTATCAAGGGGGCCTCTGGGTGTCCACCTGTCTTGCCACTGGCTTGACAGGTAACACAGAAGCTGAGAAACGTATTTACTCTCTGAGACATCTGGGGCCAGTAAAGTGGCTAAATAGCCTTTCCCAGGTTTTGGTTTGGCCCAGATGCCCAGCTAGGGGTGATGTCATGAGCTAGAGTAAGGAGGAACTATCAGTACTTCTGAGACACTCCCACTCTCCTAGTGGCTGCAGTGTTGGTGTCTCTGGCCTCAGTGTACAGTAGCCTCTCTTCCCAATAGTCTCAGTGGGTACCACTGACATCTACTTTTTCCTGTGCAGCAGCTTGCTGCCTCAGGCTTTCAAGAGTTGGACAGTCCTGCTGTCCAAGGCACAGCTCCCCCCTAGAGGGTCCCACTGGGCTTAAGAGTTCAACCCGGTAAGGGCTCAGTTCCCTCTGGTGTGTCAAAGTCCTCTTCCTGAGGAGAGGGGTCCTGATCCTTTTGCTGTACAGACACTGGCTTCCCAGTCTTCTTACGTTTCTTCTTGGAAGAATGGGCCATATTTCCAGGCTCCAACACTTTTTTACCCTGTCTAATGCTCTGTGCTCTGGTTTTTACACACACCATATCTCAGGGATATCCAGCATTGCTGGCTGCATGGGTTTTCAGTTTAACCTCAGCCCATGCTGAGGTTTTCAGGTCATTGCCAAGCAGACATGCAGCTGGTAGCTTTGGAGAGACCACTACAGGTTTCAGGCCAGTAACCCCCCCTCCAATCTAATGTCACCATAGCCATTGCATGGTTAGTGGTAACATGGTTAGCATTTGTGGCTGGGTAAGTTCCCCCAATCAAGTATTGCTCAAGGGAAACCAGTGTATCTCTAATCATAGTGACACTGGCACATGTATCCCTCAGAGCTTCTATCCTAGTTCCATTTATCCAAGGGGATTGCAAATACTTCTTTAAGTTGGGGGGCCACACAGCTAGAGGCAAACTCAACTTCCCCTTATGAAACTAGAACTGCTTCAGTGTGCAACCCGATGTGCTCTTGGCACACTGTTGATCCCATCTGGAGACTGGCTACACTGGAGTAGCTGTATTAGGACTAGGGGCTTCTTGTAAGGGCAAGTAGCATCTCCAGTTAAGTGTCCCAACTTTCTACAGTTGTTACAACAGGTCATTAAAGGATCAAAGTTCTTTCCCCTGTACCTATTATTGTACTTGGAAGAGTTTTGGGACCCACCCCCCTTTGCAGGTTTTTGGGGCCCTTTTGAAGACTCACACTTCTTGGGTATTCTCATCACCTTTCCCCTGTGGAGGTTTTATAACCCTTTTCTTTTGGTCACCCCCAGTGGTTGTTTTTGTCACCCTTGCCTGGACCCAGTGGTCTGCCTTCTTTCCCAATTTTCGGGGAGAAATTAGCCCTAGGTTTACCAAATGCTGATTTAACTTTTCATTAGTGCAATTACTTAAAATATGTTCTTTCATAAAAAAAATTGCAAAGTCCATTGAAATCATGCACATTGTGTCCAGTTAACCAACCATCTAGTGCTTTAACTGAGTAGTCTCTGAAGTCAATCCAGGATTGATTTTGTGTTTAATGAGCCCCCATGAATCTAATTCTATATTCATCAGTTGTGAGTCAACATCCCTCAATCAGAGTTCTCTGTATGAGATCACAAGACCCAGCATCTGACTCAGAAAGGGTCAGGGGTCGGTCTCTGCAATTACCAGAGAACAGTTCCCAAAGGAGTGCCCCCAATGTGACTTCTTCACTTTTCTCAATTCACAAGTCCTGTCGAAGGCTGTGAACCATTTTGTGATATCATCACTCTCTTCATATTTAGGGACAATCCATTTGGGGATTTTGGGATCATAAGATTGCTCCTTATCCCTATTGAGTAAATTACTGCCACCATTGATGGGTGCTAGGCCCATCTCTGCTCTCTCTCTCTCTCTCTAGAGCCAGCAACCTGGTCTCTAGATCAAGTATTTTGGTCAACCTCGCTAAAAGGCTGTCTTCCTCATTGAGTCTGTCCTCAATGTCCTCAGTGGTACCTGATCGACCCGTTTGGGAACTAGATACTGAGAGGTTGATTCTTGGAGTCAGGGGCACTCGGGCCCTTTTCTCCCTATGAAGTGGAGGGGTGTGACCTACCTGGTCATCCCCTTCCTCTTTTACCTCATCTGATTGGTCTTCACCATTTTCAGATGGGGTGTTCTTAGCATACCCAGCCAACAGCTCCTGGTGCTTTTGTTTGGTGGGATGGGACCCCATGGCTAAGTTTTACATTTTACATAGGGACCTTACCTCCTTGAAAGACAAGTGAAGGCAAGGGGTGAGGTCAAGCTCCTCAATCAGGTCCTCTATGGAATTGTGGTTATTTTCACTAACAGCTGAGTTCTTGTTTTGAGACATTGTTAAAAAAGATTTCTAACCCTAGCTAAAGTGACTTTTTATTTTTCTAAAATTCTACAGGGACTTAACCAAGGCCCTAGCAAGACTTAGTCATTTTGCAAAAATGCCAACTTGGAAATTCAGAATTCTAAAAACAATTTAAGAGTTCTGTTGTGTGATCAGGTGGTAACCAAGTAGTCCAACAAATGCAAAGTTGTATATCCCACCACTGATCCACCAATGTAGGAAGCTGGCTCTGTATATGCTATACCAAAGTGAGGTACAGTGTGGACAGAGTCCAGTGGAACCCAAAAGGTAGGAAGAGGTAAAGTAGTTAGCACCTCACTCTCTATTTGTGGTAGTGTAGTCGAGCAGTAACGCTTTATCAGAGGACAGTTTTAAGCATTTGTTGTACGCACTCAGTCAGCAAATGAATTCACACACTCAAAGACTGAACTTCAGAGCAATTGTTTTAGTATTGGGTTAAACATCAAAATGTAAAACCTGTCAACTGTTTGAGAACTCTCAATATTTACACCAATTAATAGATGAACGCAACAACACGTCAATAAAGAACACATATGCTAACAAAAAACTATATATACAGTATCCTCAGCGATCTAATAAGTAATATTAATGGCAACAGGATATATTTATTGTCTCTGCAGTTGTAATCAATATAATTTGTGATGGCATCTGTCGGTCTCTTATATATCAAAGGTCATGAAGTTTTGCACTACCGGAACCATAACTTTGTTAAACTTGACTTTTCTTTCCCCCAAAGAATATTAATGGTGTTTTCAAAAAGGAACATGAGTGGTTGGAGGCGGAGCCATCAACCACGCCTCTCGTCCTGGACTACGGAGGTTAAACACTGCACCTAACCACGAGTTCAGTCTCTGCTTTGCATGGCTAAAGGCACTGCAAAATGGGGGTTGGAACCAGGGCCTTGTTTGTGACCAGACTTTGCAACCAACTACTAGCAAACCCAATACTTACCCACAGGGTTGATAATGTATTTCTTTTTTTATGTCGGGATTCATGAATTTCATGAAACACTTGAATTCTGAAATCTATGTATTCACTGGAACTTACAAGTTCAGGAAAATTGTGCCTATTTCCAAATACAAAATTGTATCCACATGGTTCTGGATGGCAGAAAAATGCACATCATAATAAGTGTATTCTGATTATTTATCCACCACCCTTTCATGATATATACTCCCCTCTCTGCTGCTTCGAGCCGGTCATCAGGCCCTTTCCCCTTTTCTCTTGTTACCTTTTTTTCCCTAGGTAGGGGAATTAGCAAATGTTTGCCTAATTTGGGAATTTCAAGATTGTGGGAAAAATAATTAAGCTACTGATCTGCATATCACAGTCTTGAAAAATGAACATTCACATGACAGCACTTTCAAGCTTGCAACTATATAGGTCAAGGTATCTTGTAATATTAACTTCATGCCAACATTTTTGAAAAGCTAATATCAGGAAAAAAATTTATTAACGGAATAGCACCAAATCGAAACAAGCATTAGCAAAGCCAAAGTCTTGATTTGCCATTGCTTGTTGATTGCCAGTAGTGGTTTTACCAATGCAGTACAAGCATTGGCCAAGCTAATGGTGGCATCAACCATCTTGGAATTTTTTTTATACTTCAGAGAAAGCGAATACATTGTGTGTAGATGCAATGTGTCATACAATTTGGAGGCATAAATAATAACATTCAGCCATCTTGGAATATCATTGTATATAGTTCAAAGATGGCACCCAATTGCACAGTGATATAACGTGGAACCCATCTTAGATCCATACAAAAAAACCTTCCCAGATGTCTAGCCAAAGTACCTGACTTAACAATGCTTGTAGAATAGCATCACAAGCATTCTCAAGGTAAATAGCTGTGGCTGCTATGTTGGAATGTTATATTTCTATACTTCAAAGATGGCAGTCACTGTCATGTGCAGAGCAGTTTTCCTAGTATAGAGCCCCTAATCTCATTCATGTATGCATATATTCATTATAAATGCAAGGCTTAGCTTATTATTTCCATGCTTGCATTCATTATTTTATAAACTATCATTATTTGGTATAGGATGATAGTGCATGAATGTTATGTATAAGAATCCCAGATTTATGGTAAAAAAATGTCAACATCTCAATGTATTTTCTTATATTTATGTTTTGCTCATTTTATCTGTATGCATATTTATTTTGTATTTAGTGTAAAAATGAAAAAAGCAATGTGTGTATTTCCACGTGTATTTAACCAGTAAATGTATACTGATGTTTGAATGCCCAGTGAGTTTTATCGTATTCACACAATAATGCAGTCATCTGAAAAAGATTCTACTGCACGTGGTGAAGACCGATAGAGCCATGGTGACACCAAATGGAAGGACTTTGAACTGATAAGAAAAGCTACTAACCATGAAGCGTAGGTAGTGCCAGTGGGTGGGATAAGTCGAAATGTGAAAATAGGCATACTAGTTGTCTAATTGAAACAGAGGCATAACACCCTGCAGGGTTACCATGTGGAAGTAATTGAAGATGTATGAGTTCAAGAGCCAGAAGTCTAGGAAGGGCATGAGGGAGCTGTCCTTCTTGGGGATAAGGAAGCAGAGGGCATAAACCATTTTGACCCACTGATAAGTAGGTACTAGTTCTATGGCCCCTTTTTGAAGGAGTGTGTGTACCTCTTCTGTTTGTTTTAGTATAGGATGGAATGTTGGGAAGGGGTGTGAGACGTTCTAAGCAGTAGTCGTGGCATACTACTGTTAAGACCTACATGTCTGATATGATTTCTTACCAAAGAGAAAAGAAATCCTGCAGACTTCCCCAAACAGGTACTATGTGATCGGGAAGGGGGCAAGGGAGCAGAGAGATTCAGTGTTTAGAGGTGCAGCCCCCTTTGCTGGAACCTCCCTTGCCCCTGTTGATGTTGCCCCTGTAAGCACCCTTAATGTAATCTCTTTGTGTCTATTGATGGTAACGCTTCTGCTGCTTGTGGTAGGAAGGGATAGGATCTGGGAGGTGTCCTTGGAACTGGCCCTCTACTAGTGCCTCCAGTGCTGACGAGGCCACACAGAGGCTACCGGGATGATCTTACAGGGCTCAGCCTTCATCTTCCTGAAGACCTTTGGAAGGAGGGGATTTGGTGTAAAGGCATAGGCAAATATGCTGAACCACGCAATCGAAAGGGCATTTCCCCATGACCCCTGATGAGGTTGGCAATTTGCAAAGAACTGGCATTTGGTGTTGTGGCGGATCGCAAAGAGATCCAGGTTCGGTTTGCCCCACTGGAGAACAATGTGATCTAGTGTGCACTTGTCCAATTCCCACTTGTGGCAGGAAGACTTGAATCTGCTTAAGGTGTCTGCTACGGTATTCAGTTCACTGGTACATGTTCTGCCGTTAGGTACATCGTATGGCGGGACGCACCATTGCCAGATTAGCTGGGACAGTAAGAAAGATCTGGTATCCCTTTGTTTCTTTATGTAGTGCATCGTTGTTGTACTGTCTGTTCGCACAAGCACTGCCGATTTCTGAATCCTGGGAAGGAAGGCCTGTAGCACGAGATATACTGCTTCTAATTTGAGAAGATTGGTGTGTATGTCGAGATGTGAAGGAGGCCATTTGTAACCGACCTGAAGGTCCTTAAGGTAAGCTCCCCAGCCATCCAGGGAGGCATCAGTCATAATTACCAGTGGGAATGGCTGAGGAAGAAAGGGGAGACCTGCAGAGAGATTTATAGAGTAAGTCCACCAGTCGAACGGCTTGATGTGAGTGCAGTGAGGTGAATGATGTCTTGGAATGTCTCTGCTCCTGAGGCCATTAGTCGTCCAATTCTTCCTGAAGTGGAGGCATGTGGCGGCAGCTGTACAGTATGGGTTGGATGCAAGAGGACACCATGACTAGGAGAGACTTGTAGAGGTGAACTGAAAGTGACCTTTTTTGTACTAGGCAAGCACGAGATATCACTTTCCGTTGTCTATTGATAGTAGGAAATACCATGTTGAGGTCGGTGTCTAGTATGGCTCCTAGGAAGATTATCCTCCGCTACTGCTGGCGGACTGACTTGCCCTGGTTGAGAGTGAGTCCTAGCTCTCTGAAGCGTAAGCAAGCCTTGGTGGATGCCTTTACAGACTGGTTTCTATGAGTGTTCACCAACAAGTCATCAAGATATGGGAAGACTTGATGTTGCTGCTGTCTGAGGTAAGCGGTGATGGGTGCCAGGCATTTTGTAAAAATGCGCCGGGCAGATCTGAGATCCAATGGGAACACAGGAACTGTAAGTAGCTGCTGGTTGTAGTGAATCTGAGGAACTTTCTGTGTTTGGAATGAATGGGTACATGAAAGTAGGCGTCTTGGAGGTAAAGAAAGAATATGCAATTTCCTTGAGGAGCTGCAATGTCCTAGAGCATAATCATGCAAAATTATGGTTTCTTGAGATATTTGTTGAGATCCCTCAAATTGAAAATGGGTTTCCACTGTCATGACTTCCTGCGGATTAAGAAGAAACAGGAGTAGAAACCTTTACTTCTATGGGAACAAGAAACTTATCTTCCCCTTTTGCAGAATAGTTTTGACCTGAATTTGAGGATGGGTAAATTCTTTTGGATGTATGAATGAGGTGGTGTTGAGGGAGGGGTCTGTATACATTTCAAAAGTTGTCCGAATTGCACTAGGTCTGGGACCCATTGATCTGTAGTGATCTGTCTCCAACACTGTTGGTGTTGGTAATTCTTGCTGGAACCTTGGGTGGAAGAAAAAAGGGAGTAGCTAGCGCCTGACTTAAGTCATTGTCAAGATTGAGGTCATTGCCCTGTCGTCTGGACCTTCCTCTGAGAGGAGGGTGGTGATATCCAGCTGACGGTGCTTGTCGCTGCCGATACTGAGAGCGGAATTGTTTATTATTGGAGGAATATGTTGGATAACGATATTGCTGATACCTTCGATGAAAGGAAGACAGGCCTCTTCCCCGGGCACCACAAAAGAACACCTTTTTATACTGTAAAGCTCCCAATGATTTGAAAGTATCAGTTTCCGTTTACATAGCTTGTAGAGTCTCATCAACATGCTTTCCAAACAAAGACCTCACCATTGTAAGGTAAATCTAGTATATTTGTCTGAACTTCCGGCCCAAAATTGGTCCTATTGAGCCATCTCTGATGGCGTAGAACTGCTGCACACGAAAGCTGATGAAACCCTGTGGAGTCAATATCCCTGGTGCAGCCTATTATCTTCGAGGAGGAATGCTGACCTTCCAGCAACACTTTTTTTGCTTCTTCTCTAACATGCTCAGGAAGCTGGTCCAATTATGCAGCTATATCAGTTGTCAGTCATAGCGGCCAAGGAGGGCTAGAGAATTTGCTGTCCTTACTGTGAGGGCTGACATGGATGAAAAGCATTTGCTGATGTTATTCAGACGTCTACCATCTTTATCTGGAGGTGCTGCAAGAGCGTGGCAGGATTCCGTGATCTTCATTGCACTGCCTGGGAGATGACTAAGTCCAATTTGGTTGGCCCCGAGGAAGGCTGGGGTATCTTCCGGGGCCTTATAGTTTTTGTCCAGCTTGGCAAGTCTGGTTGGTACTGTTGCCGGGTTGCACATGATCGTTAGGGTTTGACTCCACACATAATCAATGATGGGTATAGCCTTTACTGTTTTTGAAAGGGCTCTTTAAAATCATACAGGAAAGAGTCCTGTTATGTGGCAGGCATAAGAAGGTCAAAGCTAGTGGCTGCTCTCTCCAAGAGGCTGTGAAAAACCTCTATGCCCTACGGAGGTGAGTCAACAATAGGAGGTTATGGAGAAGCTGGTGCCAGCAGGACATAGTCATCCCATTCATCAAGGTGGTCTTGCAGCTCACCTTCTTCTCTCTCTTCATCAGATGAGTTTGGATCTCACAAAGGCATTTCTAGTGGAGAGTGGTGCACTTTTCTAAGAAGAGGTAGAGTCTCTGGCTGAGGAGAGAGCAGATGAGAAGACACAGGAGCTATGGAGACTGGAGTATGTTGCACAGGAGTAAGCACTGGAGGGAAGCGTGTCTTGTAGTTGGTTAACACAGCCTGCAAATCCATCAAGAAAGTGGACGGTACACATACCATTTCTTTTTGGTATTGCTGAGGGTCCTGTGAGTAAAAGTCTGTCTCATAATATTACCCTTCCTCATAGTCCTGGCATTTTACATGAACCTCAGAAGGACTCTGCTCTGCACCGTAACGATTGTCCTTCTCAGAGTCATCATCATACAGGAGATGAGATGGAAGTAGTGAGGGTAACTTACTCTGGGAGGTAAGGGATGGAGTTATCCGATTATGTTTCTTAAACTTTTGTGTGTGGCTCATCGGCAAGGTCCTCAACAAGGAAAAAGGCAACTCTGGAATGGTCGTCGCTCGGTTAGAACAGGTGTCTCCAACCAGTTGATTGCAAGCTACCAGTAACTCCCAGGAACCTTCAGAGTAGCTCACAGCCTCGAGTTCATTTTTGAATAAGCACAAGGTCATTATTTTCCTTTTAAAGGTAGGAGAAGGCTGTGTTTATTTTACATTATTATAATCAGGCTGCATATAGAAGGGCCTGGTAATGATCAGTGGAGGCAGATATAAGATCCATGCAAAAAGAACAACTGATGGACAGAAAGCTGAACAATGTCAAGCATTCACCCCAGTTCATAGAACTGGGCCTAAATCCATCGTTTTATTTGCTCCCTATGCCATTCCAGTTAAAACCCAGCCATTTACAAATCAGTCTTGACCCTGCTCCCCATAGAAACAGTCCAGCCCGAACTGAGGGGACAGGTTCTCCCTGGACCGGAAAGAAGCACCCTGAGACCGGTTTTTGGGGTAAAAGAACAATGGATTTAACCCAGATCTGTTAACTGGGGATGAGTGGTTGAAAAGTTTTAGCACTCCATCAGTCATCTTGATGTTTTTGCTATGTTCGACCTAAGAGGCCATGGGTATGCCCAGACGTGAGTTCCATGCTTGCTGTGCAAATGGATTCAAGCTAGCCTGGCTGATGAGGGGTGATACCTCAAAACAGATCCCAGGAAGATTGTTTCCGGTCCAGGGAGGACCTGGCCTGGCAGTATGGACTGGACTGTTACCAGGAAGAGCAGGGTCAAGACTGATTTGCATATGACTGGGTTCAAACTAGGGTGGCATAATGAACCAAAAAACAATGAATTCAACCCTGATCTGTTGCCTGAGGAGTGTTTGAAAAGTTTCAGCACTCCATCATCTTGTTGTGTTTGCTAGATTTATGACCCAGGCTGGGGCACAGAGGTGAAGCAGTGAGGTATTTCACTCTCCTTGTCAAGTCAATATTGGAGCTATGAACAAAATATTGTTTCTGAATGACTTTAAATGGGAGAAAATTAAAATGAAGTTACCATTAATGAATTTTTTTACTTTTCATTTAAATTTGTCCCCCATTTCAAATTGTCACATTTACAAACAGCAGGCCTCTTGCTCCCAGAAGCCAGTAGATACTGTCCCATAAGTGTAAATGAAAAATAAAGCAATTTTTTTAAATGAGAGATATGTAAAGTGCAGAATGTTTTTACATATTATGAACCTTTTTGCAGCACCTTTTTCTGCACTTTAAATTTCTCCAATTTAGAACACAATTATTGTATGTTTGTGCTATACATATAACAGGGCCACATATGGCGAAATGTATGGCCAGTGCTGAAACTACATACAACACAGACTCTCAGTCACCAATACAAATATATTGCATTGATACGCACTCATGTTCATACATCTCCAAAGACCACGCTCTCACTGACACACAAGCAGTCCTGTCATAGTGCCTCTAGTAAAATTATTCTGTTCAAACTATAGTGTATGACCCCATGGACATTAAGCACTAGGCAAAGTCAGTGAAGCTGGGCGTGGGGGGTCTGGTAACAATTCACAAGTTGTTTAGCCTTCAAGAGCTCATGATTATTTTCAGTGATCACAAGTATTTCTTTCTACAGAAAAGGCTGGAGACCCCTGGGTTACAATCTGTGGACAGGAGATCACTCATGTTCAGAGATGCCGTCATTGAATGCTGAATCGTCGACGATAGGAGCTCCGTCGATGGCGGGTCTGCTGTTGATGACAGAGTCAACGATGGCAAAAAGTTCATAGTTGACGGCACTACTGCTGCAGCCGTCAATGAAAGAGTAGTCGAGGTTGGCGCCGCCGCTGTGGACACCATTGTGGTGGTGACTGTATATGACACTGAAGATGCTAAGGAAGGCATTGTGGATATCTTCGTCGATGGAGATGCAGCCGACAAGCCATCCGGTGGCAGTGCTGACCACATTTCTTTTAAAGACATGCTGTATCACATCACAAGTGGAAGTGCAGCAAAAAAGAGAAAGGGTGACTGAGTGTTAGTTGCACTGGGGTGTGAGGGTAATCTAAATTCCCAATCTGTAAAGCTCAAAGGATAAGGCTATGGTCACCCACCATGAACCAAAATGGGTATGAAAATTCACAACCACATTTGTCAAGAAAAAAAGAATATATCCTGAGCTAAGCAAAAACAACAATAAGAGTTCTTAAATGAATCCAAGAGGTAAATATTCTTCATATCTTCTTTTATTATTGAGGTTCTTCTTCAGAGCACACACTAGCCTCCAACACGTGTTTCGTCTTGGTGAGTTAAACCATAGACTTCTTCAGGGCTAGAACAGTGTAATATACATAATCAAAAATCTGATTTATGTGATACATCTGAGATATAACATCATTATTCATAATAAATTACAAACCAAGTTACCCAATTAAACACAACAAAGTAGCTGAAACAGACATCTTCCCAAGTGAGTTTGGTTGTTATTCCTAAACCCACATGCATACTAGAGTGCTTGCAGCGTCCAAACAGTAGTGCTTGGCAAAAGTGTGTCTGCTGGACCAAGTTGCTGCTCTGCAGATTTGTTGAACAGGAACACCAGCAAAGAGAGCAGTAGAGGAAGAGACCGCCCTCGTAGAGTGTGCTCTTGGAGTTGCCTGCAAAGGTCTTCCAGCTTGTTGATGGCAGAAGTCAATAGCAGCAGAAATCCAACAAGCTATGGACTGTTTGGAGACTGCCTGTCCTTGCCATATTTTTCCATAGGCAATAAACAATTGGTCTGTCTTACGAATGGTAGAGGTCCTTTGCAAATAGAACTTGAGACATCTTCTGATGTCAAGGGTATGCAAAGTCCTTTCCGCAGGGGATTGCAGATTAGGAAAAAATGTCTTTAAGATGACAGGTTCGTTGAGGTGAAAGTCCGAAGGCACCTTCGGCATAAAACTGGGATTCGTGCGTAGCACCACAGAATTGGAAGAGAACTGCAGAAAAGGTGAATTTATTGTGAAAGCTTGAATGTCACTGACTCTTCTAGTTGAAGTCAAGGCAAGTAGTAGAGACACCTTCCAGGATAAAAATTTGAAATCCACTCTATGAATAGGCTCAAAGGGGTGCCGCATGAGCTGCGCTAGTACCACATTGAGATGCCAGGATGGAGGCGGATGACGAACAGGAGGAAACATTCGAAATAGCCCTTTAAAGAATTGTTGTATTATCCTTGTGGAGTAAAGAGAATTGGAACCATCTTGTCGGAACATTAAAATGGCCGCCAAAAGCACCTTTAAAGTGGAATGAGAAAGGCCTGATCTTGCTAAATGTAAGAAGAACGGAAATATCTGCTCAGGTGTTGCGTGAATCGGGTGAATATTGTCAGATTGACACCATATGCAGAATCTTTTACATTTATGTCTGTATGTCTTTATCGTGGCAGGTGCTCGAGCATTAGCCAGAACTTCTTTGCAATCTGCAGGGATATTTAGATGAGCGAAATCACGGTGCTCAGGAGCCAGGCCGCTAATTTCAGAGATGCAGGGTCCGGGTGGCAAATTTGCCCGTTCTGAATGGACAGGAGGTTCGGTATTGGTCGAAACTGAATGGGATCGCATTCTGATAGGAGGAGAAGTTCCGTGAACCAGAACTGGCGAGGCCACCTGGGAGCAATGAGAATTAGGCGACAAGGTTCTCTCATCATTTTCCGGAGAACTCTGGGAGGCAACGGTATCGGAGGAAAAGCGTAAGCATATATTTGCGACCATTTCATCGAAAACGCTTTCCCCTGAGATTTCTTGTGTGGAAGCCAGCTTGCAAAGAATAGGCATTTGCTGTTCTGTTTGGTGGCAAAGAGGTCTAGATCGGGATGACCCCACTCCTGAAAAACTTGATCCACTGTCGGGTGATGTAGTTCCCATTCATGAGTGGATACTGTGGACCTGCTGAGGGAAATCGCTAGTGAATTGGAAACTCCTGGTAGGTGAACTGCTGAAAGATTGATCCTGTGCGGTATTGCCGAGTCCCAGATTTCTGGGGCTTTTTGAGAGAGAAGTGCAGATCTTGTGCCTTCTTGTTTGTTCAAGTAATGCATACTTGTAGTATTGTCTGTCCGAATCAGTACTGTGGCTCCTAGAATGACTGCTGGAAATGATCCTAGGACCAAGAAGATGGCTTGTAGTTCCAGAAGGTTGATGTGCCACTTCCATTCTTGAGGGCTCCATTTTACGCTGACCGTCAGCCCTTGAAGATGTGCTCCCCAACCCTCGAGGGACGCATCTGTGGTGATTGTAAAATTTGGCGCTTCTTGTGCAGTGAGCTAAAAAACGGTGTTGGATCTAGCCCTGATCTCTTGACTGGGTGAGAGATTTCTGCTTAATTCAGAGACTCTGTCCCTCACCACCCCTTGTTGTAAATATGCTTCTTGTAGGAATGCGCATCACTTGCTTACATTCCTTTTCTGAGTCCACCAGAGGAAGGCTTCTCGCATCCGAGGAGTGACTGAACGAGATCATCGAACGACCCTGAAACTTGTAACCATTGGTGGTTGAGTTCTTCATGTTAGGGTCTCATCCTGAGGCGACAGTTGGGTATTAAGGGGATGCAAGAAGAGACCATTCCTAAGAAGGACTTGAACAGCCGGATTAAAACTGACTTTTTTGATCTCAACTTGTGAGCTAGTTTGCAAATTTTTTGTTGCCTTTCGTTTGAGACAAAGGCCTGGGTTAGTTATGTGTCCAATATTGCCCCTAAAAATGTTCGTTTTTGCGAAGGAACCAGATAGGACTTGTTGGGGTTGATAAAGAGACCCAGCGACTGAAATAGGGACAGACATCGCTGGACATGGGTGTCTGTGTCCGAAAAAAAATTCGCCTTGATAAGGCAGTCGTTCAAAATAAGAAAATATCTGAATGCCTTCCAGACGGAGGTGTGCCACTACTGTTGCTAAAAACCTTTGTAAACACCTGGGGTGCCGACCGTAGTCCGAAGGGAAGGACTTTGAACTGGAAGTCCCTGCCAGCCACTCTGAACCGCAAGTACTTTCTGTGTCTGGGAAGGATCAGAACATGAAAGTACGCATCTTGAAGATCAAGGGTGGCCATGTGATCCCCTGCCGACAGAAGTTGAAGGATTTCTTGAAGCGTCAACACTCAAAAGGACAATTTCCTTAGGTATTTGTGGAGGGAGCGAAGATCGAGAATGGGACGCCATTCTCCCGATTTTTTCCTAATTAGGAAAAATCATGAACAAAATCCTGTTCCTCTCTGTAACGGAGGGACTCTCTCGATCGCTCCTTTTTGTATCATCAGATTTATCTGGGAAAACAGCTCTTTGAGATGAGCTGGAGGTGGGCCTTTTGGGGGGAAATTTGGAGGAAAGTTTTCGAATTCTAGAGCATGGCCTCTGGCCATGATGTTCAAGACCCACTTGTCCGATGTTATTGAGGACCAGTTTGAGTAAAATTGTGAGATTCTTCCTCCAACCTTTACATGAGACTGCGGTAGAAGCGGTGGCGGTTCTCATTGTTTCTATTTTTAATCTCTTCCGCGGTAGGAAGGCTTCCTTTTATTTTGTGAATAGGCAGTGTTACGTTGTCCATGTGACTGCTGTCTTTGTGACTGGTTATTTCCTTGATATGATTGATAAGATTTCTGTTGGCTGTAGCTCCCTCGATTGGAGAACGATCCACATCCTTTCGCACCTCGAAAAGACAGCTTACGAAATTGTAAAGTACAGAGAGATCTGGCCGTCTCGGCGTCCTTCTTGATGGTTTGTAGGGCTTCTTCTTCAAAGTGTTGGCCGAACAACGCCTCTCCATCAATGGCAGGTCAATTATCTTAGCCTGAACCTCCTGGCGAAAAGATGTAGCCTTCAACCACCCTTGTCTACGCAGAACGGCAGCACCCGCTAGCTGTCTGAAACCTGTGAATGCGACATCCACGGCCGAATCTATAATCTCCGCAGAGATACGTTCCCCTTCCAGTAAGATCTTTAGAGCTTCAGCTTTTGAAAGTACTGGTAACATGTTGATATATGGTGAGATGTCCGACCACATTTGCCAGTCGTACCAACCCAAGATGGCTAATGCATTAGCTGCACGGACTGTTGTCGCTGCCATGGTGGAAACTCTTTTCCCAAATGAGTCTAACCGTCTGCCATCCCTGTCAGGTGGGGCTGTGATCGGGGAAGAAGGATTCCTAGCCCGTCTTTGAGCAGCTTGTACACTTACAGAGTCAGCCTTCAGGTGACCTATGAGGCATGCTGGTGAATTGTCTGGCGCTTTATACTTCTTGTCCAGCCGGGGCAAAACTGGAGGGACAGACGCAGGAGTTGTCATTACCTTCAATCCCTCCTTCCAGATAAAATCTTTAATTGGAATTGTTTGTATCTACCTCCGTGGCTGATCCTTAAAATCGTACAAGAAGCATTCGTCCTTCTTTGTTTCCATGGGAAGAAGGAATCTTTGAGTTGCCCTTTCCACGAGGAGGTGGAAGCCTCCGATATCCGCCAGAGGAGAATCCGTGGGAACGGGAGTTGAAGGAGATGGAGTTTGGATTTGGTATTCATCCCACTCCGACATAAGAGATATTTCATCTACTTCACTTTCCTCTCTTTCATCATCCGATGAATTTGCATCAGGAGAATTCTGCGATGGTACCAGGGTAGGAGGCCTAGGAGACCTGAATGCTGAGGTGGAACCTTGAGGGACAGGTGTCGGTGGAACGGACTCTGACGATTCAGAAGGAGGGAATAGACGGTAGTAATCGTCTAGCATATGTTGGAGATTGTTCAGTAAAGCTAGAGGCATTAGAGCTGAAGGTATAGTATCCGGAGGTGGGACCACAGGCTCAGGGGAAGGTTGTTCATCCTGATCATCTTCCTGATACTTTATAAACAATTCTGAAGGGCTTCTAGATGGTCCGAGTCGGTCATCCACCTCAAAGTCCTCATCACTTTCTTCTGAATCCAGTAATTGTTCAGGAACCTGAAGAGGTACCTTATTTGGAGAAATATGCAATGGAGACAGTTGCTACAGCGTAGAAACATGTCTCTCCAACAAAGAAGGTGTTGTCGTAGACGGCGTAGATATCATAGCCGTAGACGCTGACCAGACCTGCAGCTCCGTACAGGATGACAATTTCTGCGTTGACGCGAGGGCCGTTGATGGGGTCGTCGTCGGTGGAATTGTAACCAAAGGTAAAACCGTCGACGATGAAGTTTCTGTCGACGACGTGGTCTTCATCGACGAGGAGGTCTTCGTCGACGATACGGCCGTCGACGACGATTTAATTGTCGACGACGAGCCCGCCGTCAACGAGGAAGCCGCCGACGAAGCAGCCTTCGAAGATGAGGTGGTCGTTGACCAGGCAGTCGTCGACGAGATTCTTCAGCCTTCGTAGTCGAAGGGGCGCCGCCGAAAGGCACTGTCTCTCTCGTCGACGAGATGGGTTTTGCAGACACGGAGAACAGTGTCGACGGGGATGAAGCCGAAGACATATTCATTTGAGGCCTCTGGGACGAGAAGGTCACTGTCGATGTAGACGTAGCGTGGACGTTAATCTTCATCAACGAAGGAGTCATCGACGATGGGGTTTTTTTCTGAGAGGAAATCTTCTCAGAAGTCAGCTTTGAAGGTAGAGATTTTGCAGACTTTGTCGGGGCGTGGAAGGCAGAGGCTTGACTTTAGAGGGTGGAGTAGACTTTTTAGAGGTGGAAGGCACTTCAGAACCCTTAGAGGGTTGTTGTTTCCGCAACACCTTAGCCCCAGGAAAAGATGAAACCTCTTCAGCAGCCTTCTTCCTAGAGGACAAGGATGACCCAGAGGCAATACTTCCCACCTCAGAAACTAGATTATCTTGATCCTTAATCTTCTGTAGCCACAGAAGTAGCCATCCCTCTCTGTCTCTAAGGGTTTTCTGAGGGAAGGTCCTGCATATCTTGCAGTCTCTCACCTGGTGATCTGGGTACAGGCAGTAAATGCATTTCTTGTGGGGGTCTTCAGAGAAAAGCCAGAGCTTACCACAAGACTCACAAGGTCTGAATAAAGATTTCTTTGAAGAAGACATCCTAAGTGCAAAAAATTCCTGAAGAATTGAGAAATACTGATCAGAGCTCAGGGAGACTTCCTTCACATGACGTGCAGTAGAAAATCTGAGAGCCTGAGCCTCTGGGGAGAACATTCTGGTGGGTGCTGTCACCTGATTGGCTGCAGTTTGGACTATGTATAATGACTATGATAGTCATAGATGTGGAACTTTTTCTTTGTAGCTTTGGGATACTTTACTTCCTGGTTTCATGCTTCCAAGGGTTTTTGGTTATTATGTGCATAGTTATCGTTTTTCTATGTACTGTGGGACTCCCACTCAAACGATGGGGAATGATTCAGGCATGTGAATCTATGAAAGACACCCCAATACTGGAGTAACTGTAAAGCCTTTGTATCAATGTGCTTTACTGAACTGTATATCTTTAACATTAGTAGTTGACACAGTGATAGCTCTTTTAAAAGGTTAATGGGAAGTTTTTAAAAGTTGAACCTGAACATTTTGTGCATGACCTGTGTCTAATTATTTACTGTTGTGTCACTTCGGTTTTTAAGCAACACAAAACATCCTGGGACCATTTTCAATGAAGTGGGACTTGTAATATGTACCCTAAATATTGATTGCGAGCTATATTGATATGTGTAAATATATGTTTTGTTATTTCAGCAATTAAAAAATATGCTGAAAATCATCATCTAGTTGTGGCTACTGTTTATTCATCCTAAGAGGATATATTTTTAATTTAAATTTTTTATTTTCAGCATATGGCAGCCACGTCTAGGTAGTGGCCTTTTTTAATTCTTTTTAATTTTTGTGGACTAGCAATTAAAAAACTAAAAATCTCTTACACTACCTTCCTAAGATCAAAGACTTGCTGTGCCAGTGTTTGCTTACTGTAGATATATTTCCTCAGGTTAATTAACTAATGCTTAGGAATAAAGAGTAAAGAGAACCCGGTAAGCAGTGTTAATATATCAAACTTACTGTGAATAAAAAAAGAAGATGGATAAGGTACCACATCTAATAAATTGTTGAAGCAGCAGATAGGGAGGCTAGAAGAGCAAATGTGGAGAAACCTGAAACATTTGTATAAAACCTTTTTCAGTTAAATGTTGACATTCAGCTGCGTGGCTAGAGCTTCCAAGGAGAAATGTGAAATATTGACACTACTGACTACTGAAAAAATCCAGAATGATTAGACAAAATTCTTCTGTTCGGTACTCAAAACAAAATAAGTCTTTTCAAAGAATTTGTTACAGGCGGCATGACAAACCATATGAACAGTCAATTAGAGGAGCCAGTATTCTTGTAATTTAATTTAGGCCTATGCTGCCACTCTTTAGTTGGATGAGGAAGAGTGAAGAAAGATGTGAGAGTAATAGACTGGCCAATATAAAAGGTACATATTATCTTGAGTAGGAAGGAAGAGCAGGTACAAAGGATCAACTTACCTGGGTGGAAAACCATGAAATCGAAAAGGCCTAGGGTTTTTAAGCCTATGAACTGAATTATTAGCATTGTCTTCAGAGTGATAGTTCATATCGGACAACAGTACAAGAACAGGAATGGAGATGTTTTACAAATCAACAATCAGCAATTTGCGAAAGATGCCCGCCTGGTAGGAGCTGCCTGAAGGAGCTGCCCGTGCTTGGGATCCCTTAACTGGGTATATCCCTGTTAGCAGCAGCCAGCAATCGTGTTCCGGAATATTAGTAACAGAAGCAACGTTTGTGGATTGAATTTGGGATGTTTTGTGCAGCACCGTTGTGACCCGCCAGCACCATAGCAGAGGAGCCCTGCAGCGACGGAGAGCTGAGGAAGGCTTGGGCTGCAGAGCAACGTTCTGACCGGCCCGCACCACGGCACAGGAGTCCAAGTGGCATCGGAGGGCTGAGAGTGGCCTGGGACGTCGGTAGCTGCTACCCGACAACATCAACAAGCGAGCTGAGGAAGGCTTGGGCTGCAGAGCAACGTTCTGACAGGCCCGCACCACGGCACAGGAGTCCAAGTGGCATCGGAGGGCTGAGAGTGGCCTGGGACGTCGGTAGCTGCTACCCGACAACATCAACAAGCGGGCATCGGGATCGGGACCAAAGCGGAACGAAGACCGTACCCCTCCCCCACTCCCGAACGGAGGCAGAGGCTGGCTGGTACCTCGGAACCGAAGGCAACAACAACGGACAACAGACCACCCGAACGGAAGCAGAGGCTGGCTGGTACTCGGGACCGAAGGTAACAACAACGGACCCCCCCCCCCCCCCACCCCACGGCAGTGAAGGACGCTGGCTGCAGCACCGGGATCAGCGCGGGACGATACAACGAGGACAACGGAACCCCACCCTCAGCGGATCTTCGCTAGCGGACAACAGGCACCAGGAGGATCAGAGCGGGGCGATCACCGGACCTCGCCCCCACTCACCCACTCATTCACGTCCTGAAACAGGGACCCCTCCCGACGGCAGCAAAAGGCGCTGGAGCGGAGGCAAAGCACCGGGACGAGGCCATAACAACAACACAACCCCCCCCCCTCCCGCCCACCCGCCCGCTCGCTCCGCAGCACAGGAACCCTAGCGGACTTGAGGGCTGAGAGGGGACTGGGACGATGGTTGTTGGCAGACACAGTGTTGGCACATTCTCTCACAGCGGACCCGTGAGAGCTACGCACTGCTGAAAGTCAAAAAAGGTATTTAATACATTCGCCGGCACTCACTCGCAAAGCTCTATTGTCCAAAATGGCGGGGGTCTAAAATAACGAAGGCAATAAATCACCGCCTGGGCCCACGAGGCTCCTTCAAGATAAGACCCCATCACAGCAGCAACCTTGAGACCGGGCTAGCATGAAAGTGAAACTCCCTTCCCTGCTCACAAAGCAATAGCAATAAACAGAGGACTAATGTCTCCTTCCCTTTTGTGGTGGCCATCTTTGTCCAGTCTCTCTCTAGGGTCGCCATCTTGGACTAGTCATTGGTTGCTGAGCTATTGATTAATTCTCTAACTGAACTGACACTAAGAACTCACCCACCCAACTACCGTACTTGGGTGCGCACATGTCTGTATCATGGAACTTCTTCTTATCGGCTACACAATTTACACAGCTGGGCGTATTTCACGTTGGATTTAGATAGCCTGCTCTTTCGCAGTGTTATTTATTATTATATTCCTGATTGTATCCAGCACATTTCACTTTTCCTGCATTGGATTTAGATATTATGTTGGATTTAGATAATCTGCTCTTTCACAGTGTTATTTATTTATTATTACACTACTGTGCACTCACTAGTGTCACTTTAGGCCCACGCAACTGTTTAGGACAGTGCACCCTTCCCTCCTACACCCTCCCTCCTAAAACCTACCTAGACTGTCCTATGCAACGACTACTACCTCAAATACCTGGCAGCTCACTAGTAGCACTTACCATTAGCTCACTATGATTGTCTGCATTGGTACTCTGCGTATAGCATTACTGTGCACTCACTAGTGCTCTCACTAGTGTCACCTTAGGCCCACGCAGCTGTTTAGGACAGTGCACCCTTCCCTCCTACACCCTTCCCTCCTACACCCTCCCTCCTAAAACCTACCTAGACTGCCCTCCCATCATGGAACCCGTCGGCAAACACACATATAGAATCAACTACCCACCCTCACTTACTAAAAAAGCCGCTAAACGTTTTAAACACAACTTCCTGAGGTCCCACCCTGAAACTCCTTGTGCAGACACCTACTTCTCACCAGTCAATGGTTCACTGAACATTGATATTATCTTCCACACCACACGCAGAGCCCAATGGAGAAACACGTTCCGCACCTTACTCACCGTCTCCACCTCCAGGAATTTCGCGCATGGCCTAAAACTCACCATCACTCCATCCCAACTCTTCCCGGGCAGAACAACCATCACTATATACAATAACGGGATCATCCTAATGCAATCCACTGACAAGAACCTGGAACTACTAGACAACATGTTCCCCAAGTTCAAACAACACCTCGCCAGTCATCGGACCCCCACTCATAGCACCCGCAGGCCTATCACCCCTGAAGTCACCCCCAATCAACCCCAAAACGACACGCACCTTCCCCCCACCCCCGGCACCTCAGACATTCACCCACCTAATGTAGCTACCTTGCACTCCACAGCTACAGACATAGATCCTTCAGCTGCACATTCCAGCGGCACCCCCTTCCCCCCTACAACCTCACCTTGTCATCCTCTCATACCACACCCATCCCTGACACCACAGCCTCAAGCCACATTCATTCTAACCTAGCCCAGCCTCGAAACGACATGCACCTCTCCTTTACTCCCGACACCCTAGTCACTCACCCACTTACCGTATCTACCTCACTCCCGTCGAGCACAGACATAGATCACTCCCCCTCCTACACCAACCACCTCACCCCTTCCCATCACACGCCAGCCCTCACCCACTTTCCCACCCCTAATACCACAGCTCCCACCCAAAACGACATGCATCACCCCTTTACTCCCGGCACCTTAGTCATTCACCCACCTACCGTAGTTACCCCTCATCCCTCAAACACAGACATAGATCTCTCTCCCGCTTACAACAACCACCCCACCCCTTCCCCCTACTCAACAGCCCTCATCCACGTTCCTCTCATCCCCGTTCCTCTCACCCCTGATACCACAACTCACACCCACAACCCGCCTAACATAGATCAACATCAGACCGTCACACACAAAGGCAAACCCCACTATTTATCCCCCCCCATTCTCAGCCCCCACTTCCTCCCATTAACTAATCACACAGAACACACCACCTCCATCAACTCAACTCCACCCTCTCAAAAAAGAACCATCTACAATCCCGCTACCCTCCCCAGTCTCACCCCCCACTACCCAACCTCCACCCCCTCCACCACTAATAAACGCCCATCCTCCACCTTGCACTCTACGCCTACCACCAATACTCTCATCCACGCCACCAACCTCTCCCCTATGTCATCCACGCCCGACCCTCCCATCCCCACCTCCAACACATTTCCCACAATAGACCACATTACGGCCTCCCTCCTCCAGCTCAAAGAAGACATGTACATCTTCAAACAACAACTACTCTGTCTATCACACTCCAATCACCCCTCACCCAACACCCTCCACCAGATCAAACAAGACATTCACAGCATCAAACAAATACTCAGCACACACCCCAGACACCACTCACGCGCCTCCACCATCACCTCCCCTCCCAAATGGTCCTCCAACCGGGCGGCGAACTCTCGCACTCGACTCCTACCGCATTGGACCTCAATCCCTGTTCACAATCGCGAAAATCGCCCCCATCGCTCCTGCAACCCTCTCTCAGACCTAGACACAACCACCCTCCTCCGCTCCTATGACTCAGGTCCCCATAGCATCACACCCGACACTCTCACTGCCATTCCCACGATTCACTCCAATCCCCTTAGACCCCCCACACTGAACAACAGAATCGCTATCCATAGTAACCTGAGTAATGTCCCCCTCGCTCTAGAACACCCTTCTGCCATCGACACACCCCGTCTCAAATGCACTCTGCTCAACTGCAGATCAGCCGCTAGACACAGCCGCTATTGCCGATCTCATCCTAAAATTGGATCTTGACTTAATCATCATTACTGAAACATGGCTAACAGAATCTTCTACACCTATAATGGACATTCTGGTTCCCCCCAACTACCACATCACTAGACTTGATAGGTCTGGCAATAAAAAAGGTGGCGGAATCGCATGTATATACAGGAGCAACCTCTCTGTCTTGAAAGTAACTTCCCCTTCCATACCCTCCCCAACGTCTTGTGAATACATCTGCCTCGATATTGTCAGTGAGGGCAAACAGATCTGCACTCTGCACGGCGTTTACCACCCACCCGGTGACAACCTTACCTTCTCCCAACAAATCATGGACATGATCTCAACCAACTCCGGGCGACAACTCACACAAATATACCTTGGTGACTTCAACCTCCGCTGGAACGATCACAATGATGCGGTGGTAAAAGGTCTGAAGAATTTCCTTAACGCCCTTGACCTCACCCAAATTTGCAACAGTCCAACACACGATAAAGGCTCTATCCTTGACCTTATCATCTCCAAAGAGGACTCTATCCAACTCGAATCTATCCAACCCTGTGACTGGTCAGATCATCATATTGTCACATTCTTCATCAATGAAAAAGTTAAATTTAACCCTGTTCAATCCGCCAGGCCCAAAGTCTGGAAAAGAGACATGAAAAAACTAAACTCAAACTCGCTGCCCCCCAACAGCTGCAACTTACTACTTCCTCCTGCTGGCGTTAAGGACGTCCAATCCTTGACTGATCACTATCTTAACACTATACCCTCAATAATTAACGAAGTCGCACCCTTGCAGCTAAAAAAAGCCCCCGCAAAAATCTCCAACCCCTGGTACGACGGGAGTCTCAATGACGATAGACGCGCAATGCGAATGGCAGAGCGCACCTGGAGATCAGCTCCCGCTGCACTGAACCTAAAAAACCTGAAGAAAAAGAGAAATGCCTACTTCAGGAAAATAAAACGATCAAAATCAGACTTCTTCAGTCGTCAGCTCGACCAAGCCAAAAATCGTCCGAGAAAGCTGTTTGAGCTTATCCGAACACAATCCAAAGAACAACCCCAACCTCTCAACACCATGCGCGAAGCTCCCTCCTGCGAAGACTTCGCCTCTTTCTTTAACCAAAAAACTGACAACATAAAGAATGATCTCCTCATGGACGCAAGCCTCTTCCCCAAACCCCACCACACAGCACCCACTAAACCAAAAAACAATGCCTCCTGGTCAACCTTTGTCACCTACACAGAAGAAGAAATTGGCAAACTGCTCAGCACTCTGAAACCATCCAATCACCTCACGGACCCCCTTCCTGCTAACGCTGTCAAAGTCCTTACCCCGTCGCTCCTTCCACTCTGGACCAAAATCATTAACAGCTCACTTCAACAAGGGATCATTCCCGACTCCCTCAAAGTCGGACAAGTCACACCTTTGCTAAAGAAACCTACAGCCGACCCCTCTGACCTAAACAACTACCGTCCCATTACCAACATTCCGACTCTTGCCAAACTGCTGGAAAAATGCGCACAAATACAATTGACTAAACACATTACTCAGTTTGATCTCCTCAACTCTCATCAATCAGGCTTCCGAGCAAATCACAGTACTGAAACTGCTATGACTCACATAATCGACGACGCCCTCCAAATCCTAGATCATAACGACACCTGCCTCCTCATCCTCCTTGATCTCTCCTCCGCATTTGACACCGTCAAACATGAGAACTTACTCGAACTATTAAACACAAGAATGGGCCTATCTGGAACTGTGCTCAAATGGTTTACGTCCTTTCTGCATAACAGGTCGCAGAAATTCAAGAGCAACAACTTGATGTCCGCGCCAAGACCTGTATCGCTAGGCGTACCACAAGGATCCTCCCTATCCCCAACTTTGTTCAACTTAGTTATGGAACCTCTAACCACTTTGCTGCAAGAATCCAATGTACACTTCCACATGTATGCTGATGACACCCAACTTTATCTCAAACTACAATCACCCAAAGACATCACGCTCTTGAACTCAACGATCAGAAGCACTCAATCTTGGCTGGCCGCTAATCATCTCAAATTCAATGCCCTTAAAACAGAGTTCCTTCTGATCTCACCACCCGCGAAGATCACTACCGCACAAATGTGGCTTAAAGACCTCACAGCACTTAATGTTCAACCCACCATTGTGGACTCAGCAAAATCTTTGGGCATAACACTTGACACCAATCTCAGCATGCAGGAACACATCAACAAAGCAACTAAGGGAGCGAACTACCAAATCAACACCCTTAGGAAACTTAAACCTTTCCTTCCAGCCAAAGACTTCCAAACTGCGGTACAATCACTAGTCATACCTCGAATAGAATACGGCAGCACCGCACTCTGCGGTCTCCCCCTAGCTACTACGGCACCCTTAAGAGCCTCTTTAAACGCCGCAGCGAGACTTATCACTGGATCAAAAAAACACTCACACATTTCCCCTGACTTCAAATCCCTGAACTGGCTGCCGTTTGAAGCCAGAATACACCTGAAAATCGCTTGTTTGACGCACAAGGCTATCCACCTGAGCTCACCTAGATACCTCGCACAGAAGCTGACGATTTCTGGAGGCACCAGAAACACTAGAGGTACAAACAATCTTTTGCTAAAGCCTAAAAGATTCCGCAAGGAAAAAACCTATAAACGTTCCTTCTCGGGAATGGCTCCCAGGATTTGGAATTCGCTTCCCCCTGAAACCAGGCTGATCACATCCTCCATACTTTTCAAGAAAGAAGTAAAAGCGATCCTCATGGCTAAATACACTTGAACCACTACTGGAGATAAAACTACAAAGACTCGTTACTCATCTGTACTAATTGTTCGAACCCTTTGTATTTTTATTTTGACTCTGAATTTGATTTACTTCACTGTGTTATGATATAACTTCAATGTACTTCTAACATGATTGATGTATCTGCATATACATGCTCCCCTTCTCTGTAAAGCGCTCTGATATCTGCGAAGATCTTGTTCGCGCTATATAAAACTTTCAAAATAAATAAAATAAATAAACAAAAAAATCAAATCCCACTAAGGAACAACGAATGGAGTGAGAGGAAACAAATCAATTAGCCTTTTAGAAAACGTGCTACTAGTCGACATCTATAAAGGATAGCTGGCCAGAAAGACTCATATAGTAAGAAAAGCCAAATACTGTTTAACAGTATCTACTCAACACAAGGACGGAGTGCAGAAACTATTCAGACACTCACCCTCAGTCACAGCTCTGGGTTAATTTATCATCGTTCTTTAGCTCAGTTCAGACCCAGCCAAATTCCTATCAGACTCGATCCTGTACCTCATGGGAACAGTCCAGCCCAAACATCCAAGCCAGATCTTCCCTTGACCGGAAGCAATCATCCTGGGATCAATTTACGGGTAAAACCACCTCATCAGCCAGGTTAGCTTGAATCCAGTGGCAGGAGCAAGAATATTCAGTGTGGTACACAGGAACATATTAATCAACATCCATATTACAGGGTTGAAAGTTATGTGCCTTCAAGTTATGAGCTTTTTTGTGGCAGTCATCTTTATCAGAGATGGCACAGGCCTCAGAGTCTGACTTAAACAGTTCTTCCATTCAGGCAACTTTCTGGTCCATGGAAAGATGCCCTCCCCATGGCATATCATGTGACTCCTTCTTTTACCATTTGGATAATTTCAGCTCCCTTCAAAGTCATGCCAGAAATGCCTCAGACAGGGCATCTGTGTCAGCACTGAAGTGGGTGCCAATAGAATGGATAACAATTGCTTACCTTTGACTTCTTGATGGATTTCAGGTGCATCAATGAAACTGAGTTGCGTGGTCCGAGCCCAGACCCTACTTGCAGATAACCTGTCAATTGACATGGCAAATTTCTTGAGGTATTTGTTACGGGGATTAACCCTGAAATCTTCAAGGAACACATCTGATCAAAGCAGAGGAAATCCACTGGTGAAGAACAGAAAGAGCTCTGATCCCATGTTGATGAGATACAGATGAAAAGAAATTGATACCAACGTGCCGCAAGACACTTAATATACTCCGCTCTCATCATATACCATGGGTGGAGTCAAGGATGAAACTGCCTGGTTCTCCCTGGCGACGCCAGAGAGCTATTGCTGTTGAACTTTCTGCACCAGTCAAGAATCTGGAGGACTACTCCTATGTTGAGGAATCTACAGGGATATGCAACCATCACAGGAGACATTTGACCTAAGCAGAGGAATTCCACTGGTGAAGAACAAAGAGAGCTCCAAACCTACATTGACGAGATGCAAATGAATAGTAACTGGCATCAACGTGCTAAAGGGTATCTAATATACTCGCTGTTATTACATCCCATGGGTGGAGTCAAGGATGAAGCTGCATGACAAAGCTATTGCTGTGGACGTTTATGGAGGGGTGCGGCATCTGAAGGAATATTGTCAAGTTGATGAATATGCAGAAATATGTACCCATCAGATCAAGAACTACACACCAGTGCACATCATATATAGTCCCTTTTATCCTTTGTGCAATTTAGCACTCTTTGTCCATCAATGTTCTTTATCAAAAGCAAACTTTTTCATTTCCAGTAGACATATTGTGTTGTTAGTTCAGATTTCATTTTTTGTCGACATGCTTTGTTGAAGGACAGAAAAAATACTACGGAAAGATTGAACTTATCATGGCTCCCTGAAGAACTGTAGTGTGGAGGATCAGCACATAGACATGTTATATATTTGAACATTGGAAACTATTTATCATCTGGGTCTTATATTGAGTTATGATTGATTTTCTTAAAGCGGCGCCAACAAAAGATTAATATCCATCACGTTCGCGAAATAGCCTTGAGGAAGCCCGAATAGGGCAAAACGCGCATCAGCTGTGGATCATTGGTGTTTAATAAATAAAATCTGAACTGACAACACAATATGGCTACTGGAAATGACAAAGTTTGCTTTTGATACAGAACATTGATGGACAAAGAGTGCTGGTGTGTAGTTCTTGGTATTGTGACTTGCAGCAACAGATGCTATGGGCAGGAGGTCTTTGTGGATGCTCTAAGTGGATGCGCATCAAAACACCATAGTTGCACTCAGTATTAAATGTGTTGAGCTTAATTCGTGGACAAAGTGGACTTAATAAGAGAACGTAAATTGATGTGCAGATCATTGTATAGCAAATCCACCTTTCTTTGTATTTTGTATGTACCCATCAGATATTCTAGTCAGAATGCATCCCAGACTCAACTTCTCATAATTAAAAGGACGGTATCAAGAGCGCCAGAAGACTCTTGCAGCGGGGGACACACTGAACTTGGGGCTGTGCTGAGGCCTGAGTGCCTGTTTCTGCTTGCCTTCGCTGGGGTGGGACTCGTTCCCCCAGCAACCACCACTGCTACCTTTAAGGGAGGAGGAGCATCCCCAATGCTACAAGAGTGGCAGCAGACTCCCCCAGTGCGGGGCGCGCTGTGCTTGGGGCTGTGAAGAGACCCGATTGCTCGTTTCTGCTTGCCTTCGCTGGGGTGGGACTCGGTCCCCCAGCAACCACCACAGCTGTCTGTAAGAGAGGAGGAGCCTCCCTGATGCTACAAGAGCGCCAGCAGACTCCCACAGCGCAGGACATGCATGGGCGTGCCCGGGCACAGCGCGTCAGTCTGTGCCCATCAGTGACTGGATGAGGCCGGGCTGGGACACATTCCTGGATTTGCTCCACCCGAACTAAGGCAGTGTTGGAGTTTAATTTTACAGATTCCCCATTGGACTGACAAGGTGAACTCAGGTAACAAGATTTGTTATGGGGAAAAGGAAACTTAACGGGAACAATGGGGGCTCTGAATAATGAA
Organism: Lissotriton vulgaris; assembly: GCF_964263255.1. NCBI lineage: Eukaryota > Metazoa > Chordata > Amphibia > Caudata > Salamandridae > Lissotriton > Lissotriton vulgaris. Next base: position 73,454 of record NW_028249516.1, on the reverse strand, counting down.
ATAAAACATACCGAGGATAAACTTAAGGCAAACTTAAAAGTAACTTTAAAAGCAGCTGCCATAACAGTAGAGTCACCTGCTACTATGGTTCCAACCGCAAATGAAGGCGATCACTAGTAACAGACTCCATCTTAGTGCAAACATCGAGGGAATGCTCCCCACTCTGCCCCAATAGAAGTTCCATCACCAGGGGCCAGCGCAGTATCCCCCCCCCCCCAAAAGAAAAAACAGAAGCAAAAAGGTTCATGAACTGGCAATTCAAAGTTCCTTCTCCAGCAAACGGGCATTAAGGTGGGAAAGCGACAGTCCAGGGCTATGCCCAGAAAGAATGTCTGTAATGGGGATGTGCAGGGAGGACATAAATCAGCGATAATAACCCTTAGAGACATTAAGGATACAATGGTTGCTTTATATATGGAGTATGTCCTCCATGATTCTATCAATGTCTAATCGACTGACCTCGGTTGAGACTCTGGTACAGTCTTACACAGGAGTACTGGACCAGTTCATGAAGGGTGTTTTTATAACAAGGAAGACTTAAATCGAATAGAAACAGAGATGAAGAGGGGTTGAACTAGAGGGGTGCTTGACAAGCATAGGTACCAGATCTAATGTTGGCCATGAGAGCCACAAGGCGAATGTAAATATAAATAAATTTAACAAATATTTACCAGCCCCGAAATAACAGAAGATATGGGAAACAGCTCCCCTTCCACAAGGACAATAGACCTGCCGCCTGATTGTATACCACATGTGGTTGCCCTTGTAGGAGTCCCCCAATTACCCAGAGAAAAGGAAGAACAAGGTATAGTTTCTTACCTGTAACTCCAGTTCTGTAGTAGGGGTATCTCTGTTATAGTCCTAATCGAGTGAATAGTCCCGCCCATGTGCGCGGACCCCGGAGCAATCAAAAATAATCTCTTAAGCTGTCTTCTTTGCAGTCCTGCATAGACACTTAAGAGAAAATCAAAGACAAATAATGCAGCCTATAAAAACAAGGCTACACTGGCCAGTACTTCAACTTAAAGTGAAAAGGATAGCCAAAAACAATCTAATTTTACACATATTGCCAAGTTTCACCCATAGAGAAACTTCCCTTCACCAAAATCCTTGAAATGAGATAGAGGAAGGGTTGGACAGACAAGCCCCAATAGACTGCCATTATGTGTCTGGAAAACGGATACTGTGCCTTTAAGGAACTCTCCAGAGACCCTCGGTATCCCAGGATGCACAGCCAAAGTCCTTTTACTTTCAGTTCTTTTTGAAGGTGTATAAGCAAGGCCTGTAGCATACAGTACATTATCATTTTCTACACCGGGGAGGAGGGCGGGCGCTTATGACTAGAACGGAGATACCCCTACTAAAGAAATGGAGTTACAGGTAAGAAACTACTCCTTCTGTAGTAGGGGATCTCTGTGTATAGTCATAATCTAGTGAATAGAATGGCAAGCCCATCCCAAAAACAATCCGGCGGTGAGGGAAAAAGACAACACCACTACTGTGCAAACAGATTTCTCAACTAAGCCTGCCAAACCTGAGCATCTGCCCTGGCATCAGAGTCCAGACAGTAGTGCTTAGCAAAGGTATGGACCGACTTCCAAGTGGCAGACCTGCAGATATCTGCAATGGGAACATTACGTAGCAAAGCCATTGTCGCTGCTTTGTTCCTGGTGTAATGAGTCTTAGGCCTACCCCCTAAGGTCTTGTTAGCTTTCTGATAACATAACTGGATACAGGACACAATCCACCTCGAGATGGACTATTTTGAAGTGGCAAGACCAGTCCTGACCAACCCATAATTCACAAACAATTGGTCTGACCTACGAATGTCCTTGGTCTTATCCAAGTAGAATTTCAACACCCTTCTGACATCCAGGGAATGTAGAGACCTTTCCCCTGTAGTGGAAGGATTTTGGAAAAACGTAGGTAAAGTTATAGTCTCATTGACATGGAAATCAGAAATCACCTTAGGAAGGAACTTAGGGTGAGTACGCATCACAACCTTAGCAGCATGAAATACAGTATAAGGTTCCTGACAACACAATGCCTGAATTTCACTCACCCTGCGGGCCGATGTAATGGCCACGAGGAAACCGACTTCCACGATAAGTGCTGCAGTGAAGCCTTATGAATAGGTTCAAAAGGTTCCTTCATTAACCTGGACAGCACCACATTCAGCTCCCATGAAGGCGAAGGACGCCGAACAGGAGGAAACACTTTCTTCAATCCTTCCAAAAATCTTTATTCACAGGGATCTGGAAGAAGGATGTCTGTGAAGGGCATTTCCTGTACGCAGTTAATGTTGCGAGGTGACCCTTATTAGAATGAAAATTAAGGCCAGACTGAGCCGAATGCAAAAGGTATGGAAGAATGACATCTTCCTTGCAGGTCGTCGGATCAAACTTCTAGGAAGTGCACCAGATGCAGAACCTCTTCCACTTGTAGGCATAGGAAGTCCTAGTGGAAGGTCACTTAGCCTCCTTGGGTATATCCATGCAATCGTCAGGCAGATTCACGTGTCCATATTGCACTATCTCAGGAGCCATGCCGCCAAACTCAACGATGAGGTTGGGGTGCACCATCTGCCCCCGAACTTCGTTTGAAGGTCCGGCCGACACGGCAGCCTCAGGTGGGGTAGGAGAGACCTGTGAAGCAGGTCCGTGAACCACCACTGTCTGGGCCACTACGGAGCAATCAGGATCATCCGAGCTCTGGACTGAGACAGCTTGATGAGTACCGCCGGAATCAGGGGAATGGGTGGAAAAGCGTAAAGAAAGCTGTTCGACCAGCTGATCCATAGTGCGGATCACTGACATAATATCGAATACAAAAATATAGGCATTTAAAATATCGACTTCAAAATATCGACTACAAAAATATCGAAGTCCTATCTACAAACAGGTAAGTACAAAAATATCGAATCAAAAATATCGTTTAACAATAATATAGTTAGTCAAAATATCGAATTTTTAATATTAAAAATAATTAACAAAAACATACTTAAAAATACTTAAATAACCTTAAAATGATAAAATAATTAATTTAAGTTAAAAAATAAAACAATTTTATTTTTTAAAACATATATATATATATATATATATATATATATATATATATATATATATATATATACATATACATATATATATATATATATATATATATTCACATGATATTAATTAAAAAAACATAATATATTTACCGTAGGATAGCGTAGGGGTAAACATTACTATTCCCACTAAAGAGAGTGCAACAGTAGGGAAAGCCGTTGGATAGCGTAGGGGTAAAAATTACTATTCCCACTCCAATGAGTGCAACAGTAGGGAAAGTATTGGATAGCGTAGGGATAAAAATTACTATTCCCACTCCAGTGAGTGCAACAGTAGGGAAAGCGTTGGATAGCGTAGGGGTAAAAATTACTATTCTCACTCCAGTGAGTGCAACAGTAGGGAAAGTAAATACTTCATATATTATTTAAAAAAAGATATATATTAATATCTATAAAAAATGTATTAAAAGTAATTACCAATTTCATATAATAAAATAATCAATCAAAAATACAAATTAAAATTAATCATTACAATTAGCTACCTATTAATACAAATTAATTACAAATTAACAATTAACTAATTAGCAATCAAAATTAATTAACAATTAATTCAAAATAAATACCAATAAATACATTTACATATTTAATTAATTATAATTAAATTACTTCCTACCCTATTCCCCTATAAACCCACAACCCGATACAGAAATAAATTACGCAAAAATTAAATAACATAAAATTCATTAATTAAAATAAATGATAACATAAACACACTTTTCACATATATACTAACATAAAAAATACTATTAAAAATTCGAGATTAGTAAAAAATCGATAATTTTAATAACCTTCATTATATACTTCGATATTTTGACTTTCTATATTTTTAAAATTCGATATTACATTACTTACCTTAAAAACTATATTTTTGATGACTATATTCTGTCCATTCATTTTGTCCATTCTATATTTTAAAGTCGATATTTTGTCCATTCGATATTTTCTACTCAATATTTTGTCTGTTTACCCCATAGTGCGTGTCCCGGAGTCACCGGTTGGTAATACCTGGAGGCGAAGTCTCAGCATTTTCTGTTTTCGGCGGTGGCGAACAGATCTACGTCTGGATTACCCCACCTGTCGAAGATGTTTCCTAGCACTTTGTCGTTTAGAACCCATTCGTGGTTTTCTTGCACAAGCCTGCTGAGTGCGTCCACCTGAGCATTCTGCACGCCCGGCAGATGAGTAGCCGTTATCGTCAGTCCTCTGGCTAGCAGCCAGTACCAGATCGCCTGCGCTTCTTGTGACAGTGTGCGCAATCTCGAGCCCCCCTGCTTGTACAGATAATACATAGTGGTCGGATTGTCCGTCTGCACAAGCAAGGAGTTGGTCTGGAAGGACGGATGTAAGGCCTTCAGCGCCAAGTGAACAGCTCTGAGTTCCAGGAAATTGATGTGATACGTGGATTCCGCCGGGGACCACGTTCCCTGATCTGTAGATGTCTGAATGCGCTCCCAGAGAAGCATCTGTGACGATAGTCTGAATGGGAATGTCCTTGTGGAATGGAACCCCTTTGAGGAGATTCTCTGCTGAGCACCACCACCTCAGGGACTGTTGAGCGTGAAGGGACAGCCGGATCCTGTCGTCCCAGCTTCCCCGCTTCTGGTCCCACTGATCCTCCAGACATTCCAGCAGCGGCCTCATGTGGAGGTGTGCGTGTGGCGTGAGGAAGATGCAAGAGGCCATCGACCCCAGTAGAGACGATACAGTCATCACTGTTGTAGATGGAACAGCTATGAGAGCCTGAGCCTTCCGAAGGATCGATAAGCGTCGCTCCTCCGAAGGAGACACGCTTGCTGAAAGAGTATCGATGAAGGCTCCCAAGACCTGCAGGCACTGGACACGAGTCGGAACAGACTTAGACATGTTTATGTGCAACCCCAGCGGGTTCAACAGAACGACCGTCCTGTTGAAGTGCAATTGCGCATCCTGGAAGGTGGAGGCTTTGATAAGCCAGTCGTCCAGATACGGGTAGACAAACACTTTGTTCTTTCTCAGGTGCGCTGCCACCATGCCATGCGCTTTGAAAAAGTCATGGGTGCAGACTTCAGTCCAAACGGTAGTACGGTGTACTGATAGTTATTGGCGCCGACTAGAAAGCGCAGGAACTTACGGTGTTTCCGTGCAATGGGCACATGGAAACACGCATCCTGTACATCTATTGCGCAAAGCCAGTCTCCTCTTTGTAGCTGAGGATAAATCTGGTGCAAAGATAACATGCAAAATTTCTCCCTGCAAATCCATTTGTTTGCTTGTCGTAAATCCAGAATGGGCCTAAACTTGTTCTTGTCCTTCTTGCGCACCAGGAAAAACCGTGAGTAAAGGCCCTTTACCCTCTGAGACAAAGGGACGTCTTCTATCGCATTTTTTCTTAACAGGGTATCGGCCTCTGCTTGGAGCACGCGCAGCTGGAACTGCGAGCAAACCGGTGGAATTGCTGGAGGAGGACTGACAAAACGAAGACTGTATCCATTGCAAACAATTATCAGCAGCCACTTGTCCTGAGTAATTTTTCTCCACTCTGCCAGGTAATTTTGTATGCTTCCCCCCACCAGAGCGGGTAACGGATGAGGGGGAAGTAGCATCTCAGGGCTTACACCCAGCCAGGCCCTTGTTCGCCGAGGAGGACTGCTGGGAGCCTCTGCCCCTCTGACGCTTCTTGAAAGGCTGCCGCTGGTACTGCTACTGCTGTTGTTGCTGCTGCCCAGCTTGACGACCTTTTCCTCGCTTCTGGTAACCATATCTCCTCTGGAACGGATGGAACGACTTCCGTTGTTCCTTTGGTTTCTCCAAACCAACGGCCTTTAATGTCTCTATTTCCACCTTCATGCAGGTCATCTCCTCATCCGCATGCGTCCCAAAGAGAGTCGATCCAGAGAACGGCAAATTTACGACTCTCTGCTGCGCCTCCGATTTGAGAGAGGTCAGACGCAAACAGGAATGGCGTCTTATGCCATGGCAATAACCATGAGCCGCCAGGAGAAAGGCATCCACCGCAGAGCTGATGACTTGATTGGAGACCATCATGCCCTCGTTCAGTATCTCCTGGAAATCTTCCCTCCTATCCCTTGGGAGGAGCTCGAGAAACTGTTGCAGAGACTCCCACAAAGCGCTGTCATATCGACCCAAGAGCGTCGAGGCACTCGCCGCTTTCATTGATGTTGCAGCCGTACCACAAACCTTCTGTTTGGCTGAATCCATCCTACAGCTCCACTTGTCTGGAGGCACCGTAGAAGACGGAGCAGTAGCATGCGGTTTCTTGGCTGCTGTCACGATGACAGAATCCGGTACAGGATCTGACCTCAAGAACGCCGGATCAGAATCCGGGGGCCTGTACTTCTTTTGCAGCCTAATTGGAGCAAACTTCACCGAAGCCGGGGTCAGAAACAGCTCCATGGCTGGTTCCTTCCTTCCTGGCACCAAAGGCAACAACGGGCGAGAAAGATGCTGTTTGTGCAAAGTCTCAAAGATCACAGAGGTAGATGGTGTGGGTACCGTCACTGTGATCCCTAACTTTGCTGCCCCCCTCAGCAGCACCTCCTGAAACGTCACAATGTCATCCACAGGTGATACCCTCGTAGGAGGGGAATCTGATAATGTTGGAGAAAACCTCCGGTCACTCGAGGAGCCCGTGTACCGGGATTGTGACATGTCTCTCCGATGGCGGTGACGAGACCTTGTGGAGGAGCGGTGGCTACTGCGAGTGCGATCCCTTCCTCTAGACCTTGATGTAGATCTCCTGGGCTTCGCCGGAGCCGCCGGTCTTAGAGGAGGCGGAAGCGGAGGATTCAGAGCCGGAACCTCAGGTCGAGGTTGTGGAGGCCGGGGAGGCGATGGAAAAGGAGGCACGGGCGGTGTCTGAGGCGGTGGAAGCGGAAGGAGGAGGAGGAGAAGGAGAAGGAGAAGGAGGAATCGTCGCTGGAAGAGGAGGAAGCCGCGGAGGAGGCATCCACGGAGGCAGCGAAGGAGGTGGGCCTAGAAGGTGAGTAGGTCCGTGAATACTCCGATTCCGATGACCTCACCACTCTCCTCTTCTTCTGAGCAGGCCTCAAAGAAGATGTTATGTTATGTTATGTTAAAATGGGACTTTTATAGCGCAACGGCTACTCCAAAGGAGTGTCCCGGCGCTTTGAGCTCCAGACCATGGAAAAGAGCAAGAAACATAACAGTAACAGAACGGGGCCCAAAGGAGGGGAAAAATTATCCAGCAAACAACCAGGTTTTCAAGTCTTTCCTGAAGACAAGCAGATTTGAGGTGTTTCGCAGGGACAACGGTAACGAGTTCCATAGCTGAGGAGCAAGGAAGCTAAAAGACCGGCCGCCTAGCCGAGCCTTTTTAATGCGTGGTACCCGAGCCAAAGCCAAGGCTTCTGACCTGAGGGATCGTGCAGGTCGATAGAAGTCCAGCCTCCTCTGGAGATACTTGGCGCCATTGCCATGCAAGGCCTTATGGGCAAGAGTCATGGCCTTAAACAGTATCCTCTTCCGCACCGGAAGCCAGTGGAGGGATGCAAGGAGATTAGAGGCGCTAGTGCGGCGATGAAGGCCAAAAATGGCACGCGCAGCAGCGTTCTGGGTGACCTGCAGACGTTGGAGGAGATATTCAGGCAAGCCCAGATATAGGACATTGGCATAGTCCAATCTGGACCCTATAAGGGCCTGAACAGTGATCCTCCGATGTTGCTCCGAAAGAAGGGGAAAAAACTTGCGTAACATTCTGAGAATCCCAAAGCATGTTCCCGTAAGAGTGGAAACCTGGGATTTGAGCGAAAGCTCGTTGTCAATTTTAACTCCCAGGTTCTTAGCCCACTTAGAGGACTGTGTGGGAGGGAACATGTCAGCAGGCCACCATCCTTGCCAATCTGGTTCTGATGGGCATCCGAAGAATAGTATTTCGGATTTGTCCGAGTTGCACTTAAGGCTGTTGTGTGAAAACCAGCTAAAAACAGCCCCAAGGCACTCACGGATCCTTTCTCCATCGAACTCTTCGCTCTTGCGACAGGTGAAAAGGAGCGGAGTGTCGTCAGCATAAGAGACGATCCGGGCCCCATAGGACTCCGCCAATGTCGCCAGAGGGGTCATAAGGATGTTAAATAGAGTGGGGCTCAAAATAGAGCCCTGAGGCACTCCGACTCCCAATGGCGGCATCTCAGCGGATCCGGGTGGGACCCAGACCGTCTGGCGGCGGTTGGCCAGAAAGGAAGAAAACCAGTTGAGCACCGTCCCCCCTAGCCCGATGTCACGGAGCCTGGTGAGGAGATCCTCATGGGGGACGGTGTCAAACACCGCCGACAGGTCTAGCATAACTAACATCACCCTGCCTCCCATGTCCAGCACCTCTTTTACGATCTCCGAGACTTCCAAGAGCGCCGTCTCGGTTCTTAAGTTGGAGCGAAAGCCCGATTGGGATTCATGAAGTAAATCATTAGACTCCAGGAAGTTGGAAAGCACGCTGTGCACGTGTTTCTCCAAGATCTTGGTCAGTGCTGGAAGGAGCGAGATTGGCCTGTAGTTGGAGGGTGCCTCTGGGTCAAGATTGGGCTTCTTAATCAGAGGGATGACCATGGCTTGCTTCCAGGTCTGGGGCAGAAAGCCCTCGCTCAGGGATAAATTAAGGATGGGATTGGCTATGGGGTTGATGGCATCTGCCATTTTTGCCAGAAATTTTGCCGGGCACGGATCTAATGGTGAGCCCGACTTGAGGTTCCTCATCAAGGCTAAAGATGTGGCAACCGAGAGGGGAGGAAAATCAAGCAGAGCTGGGCCTGAGGGAGACAGAGAAGCTGTCTCGATCGGCATCGCAGACACATCATCTGGGGCTCTCAGCGGAAAGGAAACCTGGATTTGCCTAATTTTGGTGGTAAAGAAATTGGCAATAGTGTTAGCCCAGGTCTCCGCTGGAGCACCCTGAGTGGAGATGGACCGGGGGCTAATGAATTCGCGCACGATTGAGAAGATCTCCTTGCAGGAATTGGCAGCATCGTCAATCCTTTTGGCAAGATACCGTTTCTTGCTCTGAAGGACTAGTTCATGGTATGACTTCATCATGGTTTTATACCGTTGTTTGGCCTCGGGCTCATACTGGACTCTCCAAGCCCGCTCCGCCACTTTACATTGCCTACGTAAAGAAGATAAAGAAGATGTTCTGGAGGCAGACCTCTTTTTGGCGGAGCGCTGGCGCCGCCACGACAGGGAACTTGCCGATGAAGACGACAGACTGACCACTGAGGTCGGGGTCACTGTCCTGGACCTTGAACGTCTCCTCGATTTTTCCTTCCTCGACGTCGACCCTTTCGACTTTCTACTTCTTGATGTCGATCTTCTAGACGTCAACACACTCCTCGACGTCGAATGTCTTCTCTTCAACGTCGACTTGCCTCTTCTTGACGTCGACCGTCGTGTCGACGTTGAAGGCGAACGGCGGTACAGCCTCGACTGCGAACGCCGTCGCCTCCTTGACTCATCTCGACGTCGATGGTGTGTCGACGCCGGTGAAGTCCTCGAGGTCTCGACGTCCTGCCCCTCGACGTCGAGCGGCGACGCCGCTTGGACCCAGAGCCCTGGGTCGACGGAGAGCAGATGGTGGTCATACCTCTCGACGCCGACGTCGAGGCTATCGACGTCGACCGGGATCTGTGCTTTTTCTGCGCCTTTTCTTGACTGGGGAACCCCCAGAGGCCAAAGCACGGGCAGAGGATGATGATAAAGTCCCTCCATGCCCAGAAGTCCCACCTGGTTCTTCATGTCTCCTCTGCTCCAGGCTTTGGAGACGAATTTTCTCCCTGTCACGCAGGGTCCTCCTGGAGAAAGAGTGACGGATATCACAGGATTCAGGGACATGGGTGGAAGGGAGACAGAGTATGCGTACTCTGTGGGGTCAGATTTCGCCTTCTTCCTACCACACTCAGGGCACTTGTCGAATAAAGCTGGCATTTTCGACAGAAAGAGGTGGTAAAACTGGTTAAAAAACACAGCAAATGGAAGAGGAAGACCCCAGACTTCGAGTGAAACACTCAAAACACTGGAAAAGTGCCAGAAATTGAAGAAATACCCAAAAAGGGAGAGCTCAATGCTCCAGGGTCCGGAAAAAAGAACTGAAAGTAAAAGGACTTTGGCTGTGCATCCTGGGATACTGAGGGTCTCTGGAGAGTTCCTTAAAGGCACAGTATCCGTTTTCCAGACACATAATGGCAGCATATGGGGGCTTGTCTGTCCAACCCTTCCTCTATATCATTTCAAGGATTTTGGTGAAGGGAAGTTTATCTATGGGTGAAACTTGGCAATATGTGTAAAATTAGATTGTTTTTGGCTATCCTTTACACTTTAAGTTGAAGTACTGGCCAGTGTAGCCTTGTTTTTATAGGCTGCATTATTTGTCTTTGATTTTCTCTTAAGTGTCTATGCAGGACTGCAAAGAAGAGAGCTTAACCCCTTAAGTGCTGCGCACGCTCACCGGCCGACAGCACCACTACCTCCGCAGTGCTGCCGTCGGCCGTTGAACGTTCAAACTGCACCTGCGCAATGGAACGTCCAGCACTGGAGCTGGACGTTCCATAGCAGTTATGAGGTTAAGAGATTATTTTTGATTTCTCCAGGGTCCACGCACATGGGTGGGACTGTTCACTAGATTATGACTATACACAAAGATCCCCTACTACAGAAATGAGGGTCCGGGATAGGGGAAAGGGGTGGATTGAAGGGAGTTAGTGAATTGTCTAACATCAAAATAATAGTAAGACGAGTGAGCTGGGGCGGTAGAGGAAAGAAAACTATTGCAAGTGATTGCGAACTTTCGCACGCCTGCTCTATCTGAGAGGGTCCTGCACGTATGTAGATCAACTGGTCTGTCAACTAATAATATCATATCACAAACATTTCGTGACAAAATGCGCTCAGCTGTGAGGCACTAGCCACAGAAGACCCAAACCCCTCAGCACAAGAATCCTTTCCAGTTCGAGTACCGGATCTGGGAGTACAGCAAAAGGAAACAGTTATCATAAAACAATGTATCTACTCGTATTTGCATCCCTTTCTAGAAAATATTTATACTCTTGTGCAGAGTATGCAGAGATGTCCGGATCACAATCTTTTGCCACAAGATATTTATTAAATGGTGTTTAGATACATTAAGCACTGCAAGTACCACTGACGAAAGTTATTTTCAGAAAAATTTGCATCTGCAAGAACACCACTCCTCAAATCCGATAAACTGAATGCGGGAACTGGTTTTAAAATGCTGGTACACAGGAGACACATGGCTAACAAAAAAGTTAAAGTTGAAAAAAGAAATTTAGATTGAGCAGGACAAACACGTGCTACGCAGATTTGCGTTTACTTTACCTTGAACGGGGAAGAGAGTTTGATTTCTTGGGAGGGTGAAAAGGGTATGCGAGTGGTTTTACTTTGTATTGTGCTAAAATGGTACAATTCCTTCTGTACCTTGAGAACGTTCAGACCGCATGGAGGGAAGAGCCTCGGAGTTACAAGTACATAATGCAATATAACCTTTATATGATGTGAATAAGGTACTTGCAAAAGAAGAGTATCTCATGAAAGGGGCAAGATACATTTGGGTTGAAAGGCAGAACACATACAACAAATATGTATGTAACATGTTTGATACATTTGGCTTTTTACGCCAAGCTTAATGACAGCACAAAGATGAAATGGACAGCAGTGGAACTAGAATGATTAAGTACTGGGGTTAAGAAATGTAAAGCTATTTCCTGTGCTAAATGGAGAGTGAGTTTAAAAACAACTTATGACAATCAATGGCTCGTCCTCCTACGTCTATAAAAATACTTGTATGTATTTACAATCCATGAAAAATAAACTTACATTTGCCTCAAATCTTCTGGAACATCCAATTTAATCTTGTGAAACGTGTTTTTTGCTGCAGGTTTACTGGGATTCACTGCTCGTAAACGCTCAACTGTGACAATTTCATTGTATGTGGCATCACAGGCTGCATATTCTATTACATAAAACTGATAAAAACAAAATCAATATAAATCACCGTTGGTCAATATGAATGCTTAAGTATTCAGTATAAATGATAGTGTGCTTGGACTGGAAGGAAAATAACAGACAAAAAATAACGTGTGTCTTTAATAATGAAAGAAATAACGAACTTCAAAGACTAGTAATTGTAGAACTTTGTAAAAAAAAGTTGCAAATAAAGGCAAGAAAGTTAACAACTAGAGGAAAAGGGATAGTAGTAATATAACAAAAATAAAAGTTATATATTCCTACCTCACCCTTTATCATTCTGACTTTAGCCAGCCACCAGCAACACGGCTCTTTTTCATTTGCTCTGGAGTAAACCTAGACAGAATTATTGATGGTAAATAATTTTCATTAAACATTTCCACTTGGAAGGACACATCACTTATTACCAAAACAATATTAACTAGCCGGAACTAGCCATTATGTTCTGTAGAAAGCAATAGCAAGGCAGTTCCAAATAATTTTAGTTGAACCCTTGAGCTGATTGATATTTGAACCATCATTAGATAATGTAACAAAATCAAACATTCATTTTATATTAAAAGCAAATGTTTAGCGAAGGGTCTGGTAAACGTACCAAAATCAGAGAGGCGTTAAGAAACTCAGAATTTAACTTTTGTTGCCACGCACCTTTATTGATTACTTTGCCTGGCTGTGGTTTGGCAGTAATTGATTGTTGTAATTTACCAACATAATTATTTGAGTATAGTGAATCATCAAAGAAGAGTGACGGAGCAGAACGCTGAAGAATAGAGATACTGCTATAACGGAAGTCTGAGAAAGATCAGCACTTTATTGCACTGCAACTCAGTGCATATCAATATTCCCTACAGCCGAAAATGCATGTTTTCTTGTTTCTCTGGGACAATAACTGCCTCTTTCTCGTGATAATACAATGATAAACTTGGGCTTTGTGTTGTTCATTCCCTAGTCCCTATATATGTTTGAGGTACTGCCAAGCCATTCTCTTTAAACTTGTAATACTTTTTAAGGGGGGTGGCAAAACTGCTTGCGGATTGAACGCAACACCTATTAAATCTTTGTTGTCCAATGTATCAGCAATTCGTCATCCAACCACATCGACAGCACAATTATAAGAGTTATTACATCCTCTACTAACTTTTTTGATAGTGGTTTGGAAAATCAAAACTCAAGAAGCTTTCATTCGCTGAAAGGATGCTAGTCACAATAAGGTAGTTAGCCCCAAAGCTGTAATGGAAGAAACATAGTTATGCTATGCTATGTGTATTTGTATAGTGTTCAACTCACCTGATAAGGTATTCGGGCCCTGAAGCGCAAGCTGTATGCATTGAGCCAGGGTTAGGGTTAGGTGAAGAGCCAGGTCTTCAGTTTTTTATTGAATTTAAGAACTGAGGAGGAAGCTCTGACGTGATGGGGCATGTCGTTTCAGGATTTAGGGGTGATGCAGAAGGCTTGACTGCCAGATCTGGTTCTGTATATGCAGAAGGGATTGAGAGAGAATGAGGTCTCTGGCTGAGCGGAGGTGTTCGGTTGGTTTGGGAATTTGTACGTGATTGTTGAGGCACATGGGGGTCCATGCTGTGTAAGGCTTTTGTACGTGTGCCGTGATGAGTTTGAAGAGTGCTTTTTTGTGGATTCTAAGCCATTAGAGCTCTTTGAGGTGCAGGATTATGTGAATGCAAGGTGTGCGGTAGAGCATGAGCCTGGCCATCTCATTTGTTTATGGTCTAGTGTCTTCTGTTTAAGTGAAGTGTTGATTTCCAGCTTAGCTTGCTAGTGATGAGGGCTTTGGTGACAGTTTTGCGAGTGCAGGTGCGGAGTAATTTGAAAATCTTCTTGAGCATCTTAAGTTTGTGGAAGCAGCAGAATGAGACTGCGTTCACTTAACCGGTCATGGCTTCCATGGTTGTAGTGTAGGGTGTTTGAAACGATGGTCAGGAGCGATGTGAGGGTTGGTGGGTCCGGTTGGGGCTTGAAATGTTTGTAAATGCTGGTGATTTTATTGCTGAAGAATAGGGACAGCTGGGTGCAAAGATCTTGATAAGTGGTTATGCTTGTGGAGCTTGTTGCCAAAGTGGGGAAGTCTTTCACTATAGCAAAGTTAGCACTGGCTGCTGAAATTAGTGGGTCGTCTGGACCGTGGAAGATGAGGGTGCTGGTCAGGGTGTAGTTGGTAGTGATGCGGAGGATGAAAGTCAAGTGTTCCATGCAGCTTATGGTCCTATAGAAGGTGGTGGAGCATTGGATGGATTCTTTGAAGATGATGGTGATTATGCCTCCGGGTCTGCTTGTCCTATTTTGTCTTGCAATCTTATATCCAGTAGGATTGACGTGGAGGTGACGAGGGCAGATGAGGGCGTCAACCAGGTTTTGCTCAGGAAGAGCAGGTCTGGTGAGTGGTTGAGTAGCCTTTCTTAAATGTCGGTGGCATGTTTAGAGACAGTGCAAGTGCTGAGAAGAACAAGTTACTTACCTTTGGTAACGCTTTTTCTGGTGGATACAGTATCTGCCTGTGGACTCCTCACCTTATGAATATCCCCTGCACCAGCATTCAACTGAATTTTTCCCTCGCTCTCCACGCCGACGCAATGCCACGCCTCCTCTCGTGACTCCGCATGACGTCACCGGAGCCATAAGAGAGCCTCGTCGGCGTGATGGCGTCAGTTCTACCCATTTTTTCCGTGCCTCTGAGGCGAACAGGTGGACTGACAACAGATTTAAAGTATACACAGCACACAATATTCAAACAGATACACAGTGTAAAATCAAAAGGAAAGCCCAAGAATAAAAGCATTTTCTATAAATGTCCCAGATAGATAGAAGATACAGTGTAGAACAACATGTCAAACAAAGTAACTTTTAGGGTATACAAGGATTGACAACGAGGAGGAGGATGGGTGAGTGAGGAATCCACAGGCAGATACTGTATCCACCTGAAAAGAGTTACTAAAGGTAAGTAACTTGTTCTTCTGATGGATACATCTGCCTGTGGATTCCTCACCTTATGAATAGATTCCCACTGCATTCCCAGTCCTGGAGGAGGGTGTCCACCCTTCTATACCAAAAAGTCCTGCAGGACAGAGCGCGCTAAGAGGCCCTCCCTCCTCATTCTGGAGTCAAAGCATTAATGCTTTGCGAAAGTGTGGAGAGAGGCCCAAGTCGCTGCCTTACGAATGTCCATTACAGGTACACCTTTGGCCAAAGCAGAAGTTGACGAATTGGCTCTGGTAAAATGAGCCCTAATACATTGAGGAGGCTCCTTACCAGCCAAGGCGTAGCAGATCTTGATGCACAAGATGATCCACCTGGATAGAGTGCGCTTGTGCTCAACCTTGCCCTTTATGCGTCCAATGAAACCCACAAAGAGTTGATCGTCCACTCGCAAGTTCTTAGTCCTGTCAAAATAAAAGCTCACCGCTCTTTTAGGATGCAAGCGGTGAAGTCTCTCTTCCTCCTTGGAAGGTTGAGGGGGAGGATAGAACACAGGAAGAGTATTGGACTGCCCTAGATGGAAGGGAGTAACCACCTTGGGCAGGAAAGCAGCCCTGGTCTTAAGCACCATTCTTTCAGCATGTATGGTTAAAAACAGGGGTTTTGAACTGAGAGCCTGAAGCTCCCTCACCATCCTTGCTGAGGTAATAGCCAAAAGAAAGACCGTTTTAAAAGACAAAAGCCTCATAGGGCAACTATGTAAGGGTTCAAACGGGGAACCTATTAAGAAAATTAAAACAAGATTCAAATCCCATTGAGGCATAACAAAAGGAGTAGGCAGAAACCAATTATTAAGGCCCTTAATAAACTTCAAAACAATGGGAGATTTAAATAAAGACGGCTGATCCGGCAAACAAAGAAACACTGATGAAGCCGACAAATATCCCTTAACAGTGGCCACAGCACACCCCTGCTGAGCCAAGAAAACTGAAAACTGAAGAACATCTGACAAGTGGGCCTTTAAAGGATCAATGGATCTCTCACCAGACCTCCCACGCACCACGCATTCCGTTCTACCACCTAACTTGACAACAGATGAGTGGAACAGTCTTACTCCAGCTACTTTCCGTCCTCGTCCATGCTGGCTGTGATTCTGAGGCAGTGTACAGTGGCAGCCGGTGCACTGTATAAGAGCAGCATAGGATAGCGGCAGAGCCAGAGCTCTAAGCGCCTTAATGTAAGCAAGAAGTATGGGCCGTCCATGCCCCCAGCTGGTTAGAAAGGCGGGCATCATTTGGGTGCAAGGCAAATGTTGGTCCTGGCCCTCACTGCAGGGTTACCCTGCATTTCTGCCTTCCTTTGCTGGACCCATTTTAGTTGGCTTTTAGCACTCTCTGCACTTGTTCATACTAACTAATGGTACAGTGCTTGTGCTATCGCCCTAAAGCATTGCACATGTCCTACCTCTGAATGGTACATTTAATGTACTTGTAAGTCCCTTATATTTGGTACCTCATGTAACAGAAAGGGGATCTCTCCTGGCGAGATGTTATTCTAAGAATCCTACTAGTCTAGGAACACACGCTAACATAAATCTGCAAAAAATTAGGTTGCAAACATTGGTGCATACCCTGTTCTCTGCATCCAATCGGATTTCAGCAAAACTTGGAAGTAGGTAGACTTCCTAGTGTCTCGCGTCTTCACAGTAGGTCACAAAATCGCATCCTTGAAAAGATACTTCAAAAACATCTTGCGGTCAGTCAGTCTTTCCTAGAAATGAAGTTTCCTGACATCTCCTCTTTTCCTAGTGAGAAACTCCGTGTCAGTTGTCTTACACATCTCAACTGCCTATTCGCTAACTAACGAAAAGCTTCTGGAAAGTTACAGCATCTGCAGCGGAAGACAAACATATCGTGTGCAAAACAGTTCAATGTGTGAAAACAGCCCTTTCAATCCTAATACATACATCAATGTTAATATGGCATCAGTAGTTACTGACTTAAGTTTGATTATTATTTATTTTGTTTGCAGTGCCGAAGTAGGATTTCCTACTATTTGCATTAATTATGCACATCTTAATTAGCATAAACCTTTGCACTTTCCATTTAAGTGCCTTATTTGTGTGAAAATTAGGACATTGCTGCCTTACATCAATCATGCACACTGCTGGTGGACGGGCGGGGTTTATGTAGACTTTTTTTTAAATTTTTTTGTATTTTTAATTTAAGCTTGATGCAGTCGATCTGTCATCTCGGGGTGTATCTTTAATATCATATGACCATTCCTACCTTTGTACGTGGAAAACATGCAGAACAATAGATCAATGCGTAGCAGGATGTTCATTAGCCTGACTGGTTTCACTGCACAATATGTAAGATATTAAAAAAAAATAAGTATATCATCTTGGTATGAGTGGAGGATTGCAGGGGCGAACCGTGTCAGTCAGCACCAAAGTCAGTATATGTTTCCATTAGACC
The DNA here is from genome assembly GCF_964263255.1 of Lissotriton vulgaris. Lineage (NCBI taxonomy): Eukaryota > Metazoa > Chordata > Amphibia > Caudata > Salamandridae > Lissotriton > Lissotriton vulgaris. Next base: position 55,952 of record NW_028249516.1, on the reverse strand, counting down.
ACATGTTGTTGCAGTGACTGCTTCCCGTTTATTGGCTTCCCGTTAGTGCGCATATTGCAATGTAAACACTGTCAAGCTCTTTTTCCATTGTTCTTTATATGTTATGCTTAAATAAACATTGTTCTTTAAATGTAAACACTGTCATGTTATTCGATGCTCGCTTCCCATTTGAAGTCAATTCGATGTCATCGTTAACGATCTATTAGCTAATGCGATGCACTTGCATGCGTCCTGATGACAAGCGACGTGATGACGGGCACGATGTAATCGCCGCGTTGTAATGTCAGCGCGATGCGATGTATCCGATGTAAGGTGTGCTTCCCCTCTAGCCACCAAATCAGCAGTATCCAGGCCGGATTGAATAACCTGTCTAGCTGCAGCTTAAGCATCTGACAGAACCTCCATAAAATTTCCCCGCTCCTCATTAGGCAACTTGGATGCCAATTGCTTTGCCAAATCCATCAAAGCCCAACAAACAGGTAGCATTGCTAGATTTTAGACCATTGTAGATGAAGAAAATACCTTTTTAGCTGACTGCTCCAGCTTTTTAGGGTCCCTGTAGGTCGGAGCCTGAGAAAAAGCGACTGTAGATTGTTTAGAACAGGACGCCTGTACCACCAAACACTCTGGAGAAGGATGAGAAGAAAGAAAAAGTGGATCTCCTGGAGCGGTCCTATATCTTCTAGCCACAGATTTAGACACAGCAGGAGAAGAGTGGTTTACACCACACTTCGAGGATAGGTTGCGTTAAGGCTTCATTAAAGGGCAACAAGGGCTCAACTGTTGAAGAAGGCGAATGTAAGACTTCTGTGAGCAAATTCGGCCTATACTCAGCAGTAGGTAATTGTAAGTCCAAAAGCTCCCCAGCCTTTCTTATGACAGCATGATCAGGAGCTACCTCTTGAGGTGGAGAGGCCCTTGTGGAAGAAAGCTCACTCTCAGGGGAGGTGTCCAGTCAACTTGCCTCCTGAATACCTTCTAAATCATCCACTGATTCATCTATCTCACCCTTGTCAACCTCCTGCCTCTGATACAGCTCTTCCTCCAGCAGTCTTTGTGCCTCTCTCTTAGAGCGAAATCCTGGTTGCGGTGTCGGCGGCACCACACTTGGTGCCAACAGCTCCGGAGCTGGTGTTGAAGGAGGATCCGAAGGTGAAAACGGCGCTATACGAGGCCGAGAGGAAGGCCCACCTGACAGCGAGGGGGACTCCATAAACGGCGTGGAAACCCTCAGAGCCGGACACAGCCATGACGGGGCCGTCGGCATGAAAGGCACGAAGGGAGCCTGGGCAAAGTGCCAAGGCACGCTTAAGTTGAAGGCCAACGGACCCACGGGACCCGAAGATTCTCCGGAAGGAAAGGCTGCCTTAGGAAATATTCCATACATTGCATTTAAAAAATGCATCGGATCCCAACCTGGAGTAGGAAACTGTGGATATGGATTTGAGCCAACATCCACACGAGGAACATCCGGCGTCGGAACAACCCAATCCACCAGAGCCACAGGATCAATATCGTGCAGAGGATAAAGATCATCCTGGACTGGCAATCCCTCAGAATCCGGCGAACCCCTTGGGCCGGAGACTGCACTGTAGTGCCTTTTGACAAAGGAGATCTCTCCGGAGTCACTCGTGTAGAAGGCAAAGGAGACAGAAGTTCTTTCAGACGACGTTGAGGAGCCTGTGAAGGCGACCTCGAAGCCTAACCCTTCGAAGAACTGCGCTGAGACCCATGTCTCCTCTTCTTCTTGTGTTTCATCGACTTCGACGAATGCGAAGCCAACGACTTTGACTTCGACGAATGCGAACCGACGACTTTGACTTCGACGGAGCTCTCTTCCTTCCTTCTTCGCCTTAGCCATAAACAGTTTGGCCTACTGTTCCTTAAGAGCCTTTGGGTTCATCTTCCTGCAACTGGAACAGTCCTCCACGTCATGATCCGACGTCAAACACCATAAGCAATCTTCATGGGGGTCAGTGATGGACATGTGACCCCAACACTCCCTATTGTTATTGTTAAATGTATTTGTAGCGCGTGCAGCTACTCCAGAGAGAGTCCCTGCACGAAACCTGAAATAAATCATAATTCTAGTAATTAAAACAGGAAAGTTTTCAGCTTTTTTTCGAAGATTCGGGAGTCTTGAATACTATGTATAGCCAACGGCAATGCGTTCCAACCAAGCGCCGCCTTTCGAACAAGGGAGCAGCCGCCCAGCCTTTGACAGATAAAACGGGGGATCTGAACCAACTATCGGGAGGCGGAACGCAACTGTCATGAAGGTAAATAAAAAGAGAACCTCTTCTGCAAGTAGCTGGGTGTACGACTGTACAGGGCTGAATGGGAAATTGACAAGACTTTATATTTAATCCGCACCTCCATCGGAAGCCAATGTAGGGAGTGCAAATGAGGGCGCACACCACTCCTTCTAGGGAGATATAGGAGGAGAGGGCCGCAGAATTTTGCACCACCTGGAGCTTCCTCACCAAGTAGCCGGGCGACCCTGCATACAGTGCATTAGCATAGTCCAGGCTAGAAGAAATAAACACCCGGACCACAGTTTCCCTGGCATCCTTTGGGAGAAGAGGTAGAAACTTCCTCAAGGTTTTCAGAATTCCAAAACAGGACCCCACCAATTTCTTGATTTGGGTAGCAAAGGTTAGGTTCTGCTCAAACCAAACGACCAGATTTTTAAAAGCAGTTTCCGACATACAGGGTAGGGGAAACACAGCTAGCTGTAATAACTCTATAAAGTTAGGCGGAAATTTAGCATAAAGAAGTATTTCGGATTTCTCCTCATTATACTTCAGTTGGGCCTGAGCCAACCAACGAAATATTGAAAGCAGGCAGTGCTGGGCAGAGCAGACCTCTGCATCGTCACCCTTCCAGGTGAAGAGTAGCTGAGTGTCGTCCACATAGGCAATCACCTTAGCCCCAAGCTCCTCCGCTAAATATATGAGCGGGGTAACATAGATGTTAAAGAGCAAGAGGCTAAGGGATGAACCCTAAGGACCACCTGTAAGTACTGGCTGGGATGCTAAAACACAGGGTGGAAGCCAGAACTGCTGCGGCTGGTCGGACAAAAAAAAGAGGTGAGCCAACCTAAGGCGGAACCGGCAATTGCAATCTCAGAAAGGCGAGCAAGAAGGAGGGAGTGAGGCACTGTGTCGAATGCCGCAGAGAGGGCCAGCGTAATCAAGGCTGCCCTCCCGCCAGCATCCAGACACTCTCGTATGGCTTCCGAAACCTCGTTCAGCGCAGTCTCTGTACTATTGGCTGCTCGAAAACCAGACTGCGTATGGTGCAGCAGGCCAGCATCTTCAACAAAGACCGTAAGTTGTCTCGTAACCACCTTCTCACATACTTATACCAAACTTGGCAGAAGCGAGAATGGGCAGTAATTTCCCGGGGACAAAGGGTCAAGTGAAGTCTTTTTAGGAGAGGAAGAATCATAGCCTGCTTCAAGTGACAGGCACCCGCCCCTCTGACAAGAACATGTTAACTATATTGTTGTACTCATGATTAATGATATCAGCAGCTGAGGCTAAGCAGCTGAGGCTAACAGCCACATGGATCAGCCGGTGAGCCTGATATCAAACCCTTAAGAATTCTAAGGGTACACGGCATCTCTGCCCTACAGGGCTTGAACCAGGACTTCCTTGAAGACGACATCCTAGCAGCAACAGTTAAAGATGAAGGTAACAACAAAGTAAATCGACAAATATGGAGAGAGCTAGAAAAACGCTACGAGTCGACGGCGCAGAAAAAAGGGAACTGACGTCATCACGCCAACGAGGCTCTCTTATGGCTCCGGTGACGTCATGCGGAGTCACGAGTGGAGCCATGACATTGAGGCGTCCTGGTCAGTGTGGAGAGCCAGGGAAAAATTCTGCGCAATGCTGGCGCAGGAGATATTCATAGGGTGAGGAATCCACAGACAAGTTCACCTGCCTCCGGACCTACGCCGCTCCCGCCAAGCCAAGCACCAGCAGCAACCACCTCAAGTGCATCCTGCTCAACACCCGCTCTGTCCACAGACACGCCGTGGAACTCTGGAACCTGCTCGACACATCCCCAGACATCGCCTTCCTCACGGAAACCTGGATGAACGCCTCCTCAGCGCCCGACATCGCCATAGCCATCCCGGACGGATATAAGATCACCCGGAGGGACCGCGTCAACAAGACTGGAGGAGGCATCGCCATCATACACAAGAACACCATCCCCATCTTGACCAACTCCAACGATACCTTCACCGCCGCCGAACACCTCACTTCCAGATACACACCGACCCCAAGACGACCCTCAGAGGCACCCTCATCTACAGACCCCCGGGACCACGTACACAATTCAGCGAAGACATCGCAGACTTCATCAGCTTGCACGCCCTCGCCTCCTCTAACTACATCTTCCTAGGGGACCTCAACTTCCACCTGGAGAACAAGGACAGCAACACCGCCACCCTGATGGACAACCTCGCCAACCTCGGACTCAAGCAACTGGTGAACACCCCCACCCACTACGCCAACCACACGCTTGACCCAGTCTTCTGCTCCAGCAAGCACATCTCCTTCAGCCACTCCACCGGACTTCACTGGACTGATCACAGCTGCGTCCAGTTCAGCTTCAGGAAAAACGCGACCTAGCACCACCCACAAGAAATTCCTCACCGGAGCTGGAGCAAGATCACCGCAGAGCAGCTCACCACCTCCCTCCGCCAGAACCATCCCGCCAGCACACCGGACCCCAACGAAGCAGCCAGCAACCTCACACAGTGGCTCACCAACTGCGCCGACGACCCCGCACCACTAAAGAAACCCCCCAGCAAGCCCAGAAGCAAGAAAGTCCCCTGGTTCACCAATGAACTCAAGGACTCCAAGAAGAACTGCCGCACCCTGGAGAAAGCCTGGCGCCACGATCAGATCTCAGACAACATGACCGCCCTCAAGCACGCCACCCGCAAGCACCACCAGCTGATCCGCACCATCAAGAAGACAGCATTCAAAGAACGACTGGACAACAATGCCCACAACAGCAAGGAACTCTTCAACATCGTCGAAGAGCTCTCCAACCCCAGCACCGGAAACAACGACAACACACCCTCGCAAGACCTCTGCGATTCCCTCGCCTCGTTCTTCCACCGCAAGATCGCCAACATACACAACAGCTTCGGCGCACCAACCACGCATCCAACCGCCGAGCCAACCCCCCCTGCCACCACCCTCTGCAACTGGACCCCGGTCAGCACCGAAGACACCATCCGCACAATGAACACCATCCACTCCGTATCACCTACCAACTCCTGCCCCCACCACGTCTTCAACAAGGCTGACTCCATCATCGCACCCCAACTGCGGGACATCATCAACACCTCCTTCCACACGCCACCTTCCCGGAGAGCTAGAAGCACGCCAAGCTCAGCGCCCTCCTGAAGAAACCAACAGCGGACCCCACTGACCTCAAGAACTTCCGCCCCATCTCGCTCCTCCCTTTTCCTGCCAAAGTCATCGAGAAGACCGTCAACAGACAGCTCGCCGCCTTCCTCGAGACGAATGGATCCCTCGACCCCTCGCAGTCCGGTTTCTGAGCCAACCAACGCACCGAGACCGCCCTGATCGCAGTCACCGATGACATCAGATCCCTGCTCGACAACGGGGAAACAGCAGCCCTCATCCTCCAGGACCTCTCTGCAGCGTTCGACACTGTCTGCCACCACACCCTAGTACAGCGCCTGAGCAACATCGGAAATCAAGGGAAAGCACTAGAGTGGATCATCTCGTTCCTCACCGGAAGAACTCAGCGAGTCCGCCTCCCCCCGTTCAGATCCGAGGTCACCGAAGTCCTTTGCAGCGTACCACAAGGATCAATCAATCAATCAATCAATCAATGACACTTGTAAAGCGCGCTACATACCCGTAGGGTCTCAAGGCGCTGGGGGGGGGGGGGGGGGTGCCGCTACTGCTCGAACAGCCAGGTCTTCAGCTTCTTCCTGAAGGAGAGGTGGTCTTGGGTCAGGCGCAGGTCGGGAGGGAGGGAGTTCCAGGTCTTGGCAGCCAGGTAGGAGAAGGACCTTCCTCCTGTAGTCGCTCTTCGGATGCGGGGGACGGCGGCGAGGGCGTGGTTGGCTGAACGGAGGTGGCGTTTGGGAGCGTAGAAGTTGACTCGACTGTTGAGGTAGCTCGGGCCTTGGTCGTGTAGGGCTTTGTGTGCGTGGGTGAGGAGGCGGAAGGTGATTCTTTTGTTGACGGGGAGCCAGTGAAGGTCTCTCAGATGTCTGGAGATGTGACTGGTTCGTGGGATGTCGAGGATGAGTCTGGCTGAGGCGTTCTGGATCCGCTGGAGTCTCTTCTGGAGCTTGGTGGTGGTCCCGGCGTAGAGGGCGTTGCCGTAGTCCAGTCGGCTGGTGACGAGGGCCTGGGTGACGATCTTCCTGGTCTCGGTGGGGATCCACCAGAAGATCTTCCGTAGCATGCGCAGGATGTTGAAGCACGCCGAGGAGACGTTGTTGACTTGCCTGGTCATGGAGAGGGAGGAGTCCAGGATGAAGCCCAGGTTGCGTGCATGGTCTGTCGGTTTGGGTGCGGTGCCCAGGGCGGGAGGCCACCAGGAGTCGTCCCAGGCGGAGGGTGAGGGGCCCAGGATGAGGACCTCCGTCTTGTCCGAGTTCAGTTTCAGGCGGCTGGTCGTCATCCACTCGGCTACCTCTTTCATCCCTTCGTGCAGGTTGGCTCTGGCGGCGGTGGGGTCGTTGGTCAGGGAGAGGATCAGCTGGGTGTCGTCGGCGTAGGAGATTATGCTGAGGTTGTGTTTGCGTACGATGGCCGCGAGGGGGCTCATGTAGACGTTGAAGAGGGTGGGGCTCAGAGATGATCCTTGAGGGACGCCACAGATGACTACGGAGGCCTCTGACTTGTACGGTGGTAGGCGGACTCTCTGTGTTCTTCCGTCGAGGAAGGAGATGATCCATTCCAGCGCCTTGTCCTGGATTCCGATGTTGCTGAGGCGCCGTACTAGGGTGCGGTGGCAGACCGTGTCGAATGCCGCGGAGAGGTCTAGGAGGATGAGGGCCGCTGTTTCTCCATTGTCCATCAGGGCTCGGATGTTATCGGTGGCGGCGATGAGGGCGGTTTCGGTGCTGTGATTGGCTCGGAAGCCGGACTGTGAGGGGTCGAGGGATCCGTTCGTCTCGAGGAAGGCGGCCATCTGCTTGTTGACGGTCTTCTCGATGACTTTGGCTGGAAACGGGAGGAGTGAGATGGGGCGGTAGTTCTTGAGGTCGGTGGGGTCCGCTGTTGGTTTCTTGAGTAGAGCGCTGAGTTCGGCGTGTTTCCAGCTCTCAGGGAAGATGGTGGTGTCGAAGGATGTGTTGATGATGTCTCGCAGGTGGGGTGCGATGACAGCGTCGGCCTTGTTGAAGACGTGGTGAGGGCAGGGGTCGGTCGGTGATCCGGAGTGGATGGAGTTCATCGTGCGGATGGTGTCTTCGGTGCTGATCGGGGTCCAGGCGTGGAGGGTGGTGGTGGGGGGTGGTTGTTCGGTCATGGTGTGCGTTGGTTGGTTGTTGAAGCTGTTATGTATGTCCGCGATCTTGTTGTGGAAGTATGAAGCCAGGGAGTTGCAGAGGTCTTGCGAAGGGGTGATGTTGTTGTTTCCTGCGCTGGGGTTGGAAAGCTCTTTCACGATGTTGAAGAGTTCCTTGCAGTTGTGTGCGTTGTTGTCCAACCTGTCCTTGAATGCTGTTTTCTTGGCGGCGCGGATCAGCTTGTGGTGTTTCCGGGTGGCCAGCTTGAAGGAGGTCCTGTTGTCCGGTGTCGGTTCCCTTCTCCAGACTTTCTCGAGGGCTCGGCAGTTCTTCTTGGAGCTCTTGAGTTCGTCGGTGAACCATGGAGCCTTCTTGCTGCCGGGTCTGCTAGGCGGGGTCCTCAGAGGGGCGAGTGCGTCCGCGCAGTTGCTGATCCACTTTGTGAGGTTGTCGGCGGCCTGGCTGGGGTCCGCTGAGCTGGCAGGAGGGTGCTGGCTCAGGGAGGTGGCGAGCTGGTCTGCTGTGATCTTGTTCCAGCTTCTGCGGGCGGCCTGTTGTTGGTGGTGGTGGGTCGTCGTTCTCTTGAAGGTGAAGTGGACGCAGCTGTGGTCCGTCCATTGAAGCTCTGTGGCGTGGCTGAAGTCGATGTCTGTGCTGGAGGAGAAGACTGCGTCGAGTGTGTGTCCGGCGAGGTGGGTGGGGGTGGACACCAGTTGCTTCAGTCCCAGGTTGGCGAGGTTGTCGAGCAGGGTGCTGGTGTTGTGGTCGTTGTTGTTCTCCAGATGGAAGTTGAGGTCTCCCAGGAGGATCATCACTCAGCCCGACCCTCTTCAAAGTCTACATGAGCCCCCTTGCAGCCATCGCATGCCAACACTACCTCAACATCATCTCCTACGCTGAAGATACCCAGCTGATCCTCTCCCTCACCAACGACCCCGCCACCGCCAGAACCAGCCTATACGAAGGGATGAAAGACGTCGCTGAGTGGATGAAGAACAGCCGCCTGAAACTGAACTCCGACAAAACGGATGTCCTCATCCTGGGATCATCGCCCTCCGCCTGGGACGACTCCTGGTGGCCCCTGGCCCTGGGCACCACTCCCAAGCCAACGGACCACGCACGCAACCTGGGCTTCATCCTGGACTCTTCCCTCTCGATGACTAGACAAGTCAACGCCGTCTCCTCATCGTGCTTCAACACCCTGCGTATGCTCCATAAGATCTTCCGCTGGATCCCCACTGAGACCAGGAAGACCGTCAACCAGGCGCTCGTCACCAGCCGACTGGACTATGGGAACACCCTCTACGCCGTAACCATAGCTAAACTGCAGAAAAGACTCCAACGCATCCAGAACGCCTCTGCGCCTCTCGTCCTGACATCCCCCGATGCAGCCACATCTCCGGCCACCTGAGAGACCTGCACTGGCTCCCCGTCAGCAAGAGGATCACGTTCAGGCTCCTCACCCATGCACACAAGGCTCTCCATGACCTGGGCCCCAAGTACCTCAACGACCGCCTGACCTTCTACGCACCCACCCGCCAGATACGATCGACCAACCTCGCCTTCGCCGCCGTTTCACGCATCCACAGAGCCACCGCCGGAGGAAGATCCTTCTCCTACCTGGCGGCCAAGATCCGGAACTCCCTCCCCATCCACCTGCGGATGACCCAGGACCATCTTTTCTTCAGGAAGCAACTCAAGACCTGGCTGTTCACGCAGTAACGCACCCCTCTCCTCAGCGCCTTGAGACCCTTCCGGGTGAGTAGCACGCTATACAAATGCTATGATTGATTGATTGATTGAGATGTATCGATCAAAAGTATACAAGACAAGGAGGGGAGTCCACTCCAGTCTCATCACGGTGAGGTGGATGTGAATGGGACATCCATCACACTGTGAAGGATAAACTTTCTGGAGCAAGCACCAGAACAGTTCTTAAAAAAAGAAATAATACCAGGAGGCAAAGGAAGAGCTTTCCTCACATTCCAAGATTATTATAAAAAGATTTAATAGGGTAAAGCACAGTATAAGCAGTGCGATGATGTCACACTGATTGGAAGTGAAAGCATTTGGCACCATTAGGCGCTGAATGTTTTCACTTTGATCAGTGCTCAGGAGCATATCTCTTCCCACTCAACCACTGATCCAAGGAGACAATGTCCCCTTTTCAGCGATACCTCACCTTAGTTGATCCCTGCTTTGGAATTCCCCAGGAGGACAATCCTCTAACAGGGAACCACCCACTAGACATTAGGGGTTTGTGGAGGGTAGCAGGCTACAAGGGCATGCGTCAGTGCTTATCCCACCATAAAAATTAAAATGCAGTCTTTCTGATCCTCAGGTTGAAGATTTACCCTATCAGACCCTACAAGGCAAGCAGGGTCTACAGTCATTTGAATATACTTTTCCACGTTTTGCCCGGTTATGGTTCTGCAGAACTCAAAATTCTACAAAGTACAACCCCTTCAGCACTTGACTCTCAGCGGTAGAAATTGCTAACAGTCACAAGTTTCTCAGGACTATCAATGTGGGAGTACAACAGGCTCAGATCTCATATGAGAAGATGTAACTATTAACAAAACACAACAACACATCAACAAACAAAACAGAGGCAATAAACTGTTTGTTAAACAACTTATTAAATATATAAAATATATATTAGGAAGATAAAATGTCCTAGCTAACGTAAAGGAAAGTTTACAATTCTATGAGGGACACAGAGGCAAGGAATACGCGTTCTTTTGGCTCACTTTATTTAACAGAAGCTCTCATCAAAAACCAACAATGCTCTACATTTCTCAAGAGGCAATGAGAAAAGAGTAGTCTAATAACAGCTACTAGCAATTCATATCACTGCAAGTATTCCTTCTAGTCTAATTTCATATATTCACTTGCTGGGATAATCCTCGTCTGAGTCCTTAATAGAATTGAACGTTCAATTAGGTTAGCTGGGAAATTTTATATTTTATGTCAGAACCAGAAGTCAGAATGATGCTAGTCTAAAGCCATATTACTAGTGAAGCCACTCTTTTCACTGTTTCTAGATAGAATTGCTTAAAAATAGAAGAAAATGAACAGTCCAACTTGTTCATGATATCCTCCACTTGAGCACACAGCGAAAACACCTTGGGCCACAGCACCTCTAGCTGAGTGTGCACCAAATTCTGTGTCTAACCCCACTTCCTACATTACCTATCGAACCCATTAGGCTAAGGTGAGGGAGGACACATCCTTTAAAGGCTATTTAAGGCAATGAGCAAGTGATCGGCTTTTGGAGGCCTGATATCCACTGGTGTGCCCTCGTAAGCACTAATGCATTTGACCACATGCAATTTCAGAGAGTCCTGGAATTCTGGGTAAAAAAATCATTTAGATATTTAACTTTGAGAATGTGACTCCATACAGGTGAACCTTCAGCCAGGAAGGTCTAGTGCACCAACATTCAACGCTCTTTAAAATAAAATTAAATAAACAAGCATCCCTAATTTACACGATCTTTTCTGGACAGACACTTGTTACTTTGGGGAGATACATATTCAACATGTGGTTGACATGCCATAGATGACAGTATTTTACCAACAGGCGTATAGATAGCTGCACTCCTCTGAGCAAATACAAAGGGATAGTCTCCTACAGTCACAACATATAAGCACACATGGCCTGCTTAAGTGGCCCGCCAAAAACTACTGACTGACATATAAGATTGTCATTCTATGGCCTTTTGTTATGGAAAATGTGGATAAGGTCTGACCCTACAGGATCCAGACCCGAAACCACACATCAACATATCCATCACCACAGCCGATTTGTATAATTTATAAGTGCTGCCTTACCATGCTTTCCTAGTGATGTCTGGAGTGTGTTCAGAAAGGCCCAGGAATGTTGAAATGACCCTTCCAGGGCTGGATATGTCAATGGTACTCCCCTCACGGATTCATGAGGATGTTTTATGGAGAGAGGGGAGCTAGATCAGTAAATCCATAAGAGCTGTAAACCATACTTGCAACTTTCAGATCAGGAAAATCATGATCACCTCATCTCGCTGCTCCACCTACGCAATCAAATGGAGTTAAGGAATAGCTGATCTCTAGTGTCCCATCCTGATGGAAAGCATCCATTGATGCTGCATTCCTGTCCAGTTTCGACTGTAACATATTGGAAACTGATGATCCAGGCTGGAAGTAAACAGGTCATGTGACCCTAAACTTTCATAAGTGCCCGAAAGACTGCTGTGTGTAACTTACAAATGCTGGCATCTTGAAAGTGACGTGAATGACGCAGTCATGTTTTGACATCCCAGCAGGTATTCAGCCATCACTGCCACCTGAGTGTCCACACAAAAGTGCAAAAAACCTGTGGCCATTCGTATGAGGAGAGGGGAAAGAGTCCTCAACAGGTGGTTTATATATTGTATCACTGAAATGTTGTACATCTTGAAAAGGACACAACCTTTTGCTTTCTTTTCGTCCAACATTTGACAGCAAAAGATCTTGCAAGAAGTTTCAGGCAGTTCATGTGTAATCCTAGTTCCTTTTCTGACTATTCTCCGTCTGTTGACAAATCTCTACACCTTGTTCCATAGCCATTCCTGCTGGCATCACATTCTATGATCAGATCTAGTATCGAACCAAAGATCACACTGTCATTTCATCCCTGCATGTACTGAAGTTACCAGTGCATTTCCTCTCTGGAATAGTCTATTAACTCCCCAAATAGCTTAATCCTTTTCTGAGGTGTGCTGCCTTCAGACGTTGCATTGCCCAATAGTGCAGCAGTTCTGTAAATATGGTCAGGATCGATGAGGCCAAGAGTCCCACCAAGTGAGCCTAATGTCACAGCGATATTTTGGATCAGGCCAGGGCTTCTCTTAGTTCCTTCATTATGTGCATCATCTTTGAGTTCGGTAATTTGAGAATTGCTCTGGTCGTGTCCATCAAAAAAGGTAGAATCTGAATCCACTAAGTGTAAGCTCTGATTTTTCTTAATAGATCCCAAAGCCCAAGTCTTCTAACAGAAAAAGATGTTCCGCTAATGTGTGAGGACACTGATCCATGATGGGAATGATGTCAAGATAAACAATTCAATTTATGCCCCTCTCATGGAGAAATTCATTACCAGTCTCAGGACCCTTGTAAAGCACCACTGTGCAGACAGGCCAGAAGATAGACATGTAAAATCGTACATCTTCTATCTCCAATGGAACTGCAGACGTCTACGTTGTGTTTGGAAAACTGGTATTACCAGATACAGGTCTTTCCAGTCCAACCACACCATCCAATCTCCCGATTTGAGACTATTCCTGAGAAGATGAATTCGCTCCATCTCGAAATGTCATAAGATCAACCATTCGTTGAATTCTTTGAGATTGATTACTAGGTGGGAGCCTTGGTAATTTATCAGGACAAGAAAATGGCCTTTGTTATGTTAATTATTTTTCTAGAGCGCTTGATTGTTAAAAAGGCATCTTGATGCGGACTGAGATAGCAGAAAGAGATTTACTTGAAGGAAAACAGCCATGTCACTGATGTGGAATTCCTATAATCGGTCATCCAGGACATATTGTTTGGGGTCAAGGACAACAAGTTTTCAAATGTATTTTGTCCTAGGGACAAGTAGGCCCAACCCCCTAAAGCACAAACCCTTTGGCTGCCAGTTTATCTGTCTGCAGTTAAGGTAATATTTGTGTCCATATGTTAAATCTGTTTGAACCTGTATTCATGGTTCATTAAGGAAAAGCCTTTAATATTAGGGTGAACGCTCTAAGTAAACGCTGTAAGCTTGGACTGCACTATTGACAGGGGTACCAGTATAAAAATGTGTACACACATTTTCAAAGTTTAACAATATGAAGCTATGTATAATGCTCCCAGAATGCTGTATAATTCTATACAAATATTTATAGAAGCTTAAAAGCAGGATTGATGATTCAGTGTTTTCAAAATATAATGTTCACAAAAAATGCAGGTAAAAAAAACATTTTGCTAAACTACTGTAAAATTTTAGGTACCATATCTTTGCTGCATCATTTAGTAAAATGTGTTGATGTATTCTAGTATTTCCCAAAAATATTCATGAATAAAAAAAACTGTGTAACCAGTATCAATAAGAATATGGGAGCCATAAAAACAACAAAGCAAAAAGTTCTGAACTTGGTGGTCAGGCTTTTAGTTTTGTCAAAGCATGTGTAGAATTGCTCATGCGAAAATCTGAGTGTTTTCATGTTCACTTTCCCTCCAACCACTTTTTTACTTAATCCTGGAAACCATTTTATGTCTGCCATTGTCAGGAGTAAATTTCAGGCCTTTTTCAGTACGAGAAAGTTGGTGAAAACCCTTAACCACATGGCTGCTGGCCATTTCCCCCCCCCCCCTGTGCTGGAAAATGCCATTTTAGTGGCACCATGACGAGCTCAGCTCGTCATCAGCACACGACACCCGTGGGTGATGACGAGCTGAGCTCGTCATCAGCATCAAAAGGGTTAAATAATGCAAGTTAGTAGGTTTGCACAGACTAAAAAGCATTCTAGCTCTGGTACTTTTGCTTACCACTACTTCCAGCCCCAGTATTTAGATATGGGGAAACGTGGTACCATAAGGGGAAAGATAGTATTCAAACCCTACTGTGGTATGAGCCCTGGCATTATCAGAAAGGATATATCAGAGCTCTTACAATGAGACTGGTGTCATAATCGTTTCCGCATTACATGGCACAAAAGGGACAAGTGGATTTTGTTACAGGACAAGTAGTTTTATGAAGCAAACTGCCCCCATGGACAAGTAGATATTTTAATAAATTCCACCCCCCTGCATGTTTTCAAGGCTTTCCTAAAAGCCAGAAGGTTTGGCATGGCTTTGATATACAGAAGAAAAGCATTATAGCCTTTCGTTACTTCCAAAGCAAAGCCTCTGCCAGCCCAATTCATGCACTTGAAACTGGAGACTACCAACAGTTTGACAAAAATAGAAAGAAGCAACCTACCTGGGGTATACCAGGTGAAGCTCTTTCTAAAAAAAATCAGGTACTTGGACATACAATGCTTTGTAAACAATATAAAGAGCTTCAACGCCTTAGCTGCGGCCGTTATTTTGGCGCAGTGCTGGGCGTTCCAAAGAGTGGGCGGCGCAGCGTCGGCCGTTGAACGTTCGCAGCACCAGCCAGGTAGTGCTCCGAACGTTCGGCGGCCGACGGCAGCAGCTATGAGGTTAAAAGTGACCCTCTGTCTGATGGGGAGACAATGAAGTTTATTGACAAACTTAGAGACCGATTGATGTTTGGGAATTTTGTAAAGCACATAGACTGCTGCATTTTACAGGGTGTGTAACTTGCTGATGAGCATTAAGATACAGCCCGTTGCAATCTTAGGCAATACTAGCGAAGTGACTACCTTTTTCTGCAAATGAGATGAAATAAAGGGAAGAATCTTCTTGATCATCGTGAGAGTAATAAAGGCAGCCAAAGTGGCTGCCTTAATCTCGTCAGAGTATGGCAGTTTGTCATTAATAAAGAGTCACAGATTCTTGGATGACCTGATTGGAGAAGGAAGTGGTCCCAAGTCAGACGGCCACCATTCAGGGGACGAAAGGGAAGTCTGGGCAACAAAAAGCAAGACCTTTGTCTTCTGAATTGAGTTTGAGGCAGTTCATGGACATCCATAAACTGTTTTCATACAGTCACAGAATCTCACATCCTGTGTCATCGGTCAATTTAATCCCACTGGCGTAGATAAGGGGGGGGGCGGTCCGCCCCAGGCGGCACTATTTTGGGGGCGGCGGCCTCACTGCACTAGCGGCCCGTTCCAGCGGTCTTTAAAATGTATTTGGGGACAGTAGTTTCAGTGTCCCAGTGGGTCTCAGGGCCGTCAATCTTGTAGCGCGCATAAGCGCTACCCATGACGGCCCTGGGCATTGTTTATGGTCAGCCCCCACGCCAGGCTTGAGTTGCAGCAGGAGTTGTTGCGGCCACGAGGCGGCCGGCCGGTACAGAATTGCTGCATGCAAGTGAGCCTCAGCAAAGTAAATGTGCGTGAATTTAGTGAAGTCTTTATAGGTGCGTCGTCTTGCCGCCCGAGGCACAGTCCTGAGAAAGTTTTGGCTGGCACTGCTCGCACTGTCCGCCACCTGCTCAGAGCCGACAACCCCAACCGGCAGCGGAGTGAACCTGGTCGCTGGGAGTGAGTGCTCTGTGCTTCCTCAGCTGCCTCAGCTACAGCCAGCCCAGATCACACCAGCAGCCCTCAGATTCAATCATGCCGGGCTGCCTTGATTCGGAGTTGCGGGCTGCAGCTGCCAGCAAGCGTGCAGTGTTGCCGATGTAAAGAAATAAGTGCATGCAGTGTGATGTGTTAACTTACTACTGACTAAAATGTGTGCTGCTTTAGGACAGAAAAAACAATAGAGAAATAATGAGCAATGCAGGCTAGCTGGCCTTACTTCCAGACACTAAAGGCAGCTGTTTCTATGTGGATTGAACGAGGGAAGGGTTTTCGGCGGCCTGCCCTTAACCTGTTCAGTGGAAGGAAAGGGATTCGGCCGACAGAACCGCAGCGTGGAAAGCACAAGCAGAGCTTTCGATACAAAGACGTGTTAATTATCTGTACACAGGCTTAAGAGATTGCAAGGTTAAGCACACTGCAGCTCAGAAACTGCTGTAGCACCACGCTCTCGAGGAGTTCCTGTACATACACATGCAAGTATAAATGTGAAATAAAATGGCATTTAAGACTTTAAACGAAAACCTACCTAGTTTGCCCTTAGGCTTTTTTTTCTTTTACAACATAGCCGCATTATGACACAATAGACTACACTGCTTTCTGAATTTAAACACCATATGCAAATAAAATGGGGCGATTGTCATTCGGAGATCTATGTACAAACAATGAGTGCTCGGAGAGACGCTAAATCCTTCTTTTGATAGTTCCCAAATCTCTAAATGGTGCAAAATGGCAACTCCGCAGTAAACAACCAGTAGCAATTCTACATTGTGGTATTCCATGCCCATGTCACGCCTGTGGTTCTGCGAACCTGTGAGGTCATGGTGGAATGCAGGTGTGGAGTTAGCGGTTGCTGAAGGGAGCGGACGGTTTCCTACACTGTTCCCTGCTGTGGATGTTAAGCTGTTCTTCGCTTTGAATAAAGCTTACTTGAAACCTACTTCTTCGTGGACCCAATTACTACATATATGATTTGGTTTTCTCTTACTAAAGCGCAGAGGGATCAAACTATTCATAAGTTTAAAGACCATTCGTAATAGTTTTGATGTAAAAATAGAACATTTCTCTAGCAGTGGTTGGGCCAAAGATGAAGAAACACTCACTGCAAAAATTTTGGTGGGTTATTTGTGAAACCCCTCTCACTACATGATAGAAGTTGTTTCACTTACGCTATAAACGTGGTAGTGCTTCCTTTACCGTCTTAAAGTGGATGACAGTTTAAAGAATGATACGCTCTAGTTTGCGTCATCAAGCAGGAATAGTGGGGCTGACTGGGAAGCCTTAAGGAGCAGATACATGCATACAGGAGTCTGAGATGTGCTGTTTTGTTTTAATTTTAGAAAAGCTAATGGACGCAAACTGAACATCTGCAGTAAATAATCCCTTCCATTCCATTCATTGCTTGGTTTTGTTCACGAGAAAGTGTCACTCACAGTCACTGAATGGCACTCATAAGTACACTGACTGGAAAATGTAACACATAAGCAATCTGAAACCTTGGCAGCTATGCTGCCTGTGCCCTGTAACAGAAATTCAAGTTCACACTGGTCAGCAGCGTCACTCAGCAGAGCAACATTAGATGACTCCGTGACAGGCCTGCTGTGGTCTGATCTGTGTGTTAGGCACCCAATGCCACCTGGTTAGAACGTTACCAGTGACTACATTGTGAGTCGAGCCAGGCACTCTTTAATTTAGTTAAACTACTGCCTCCTGAGATACGAGCGGGGTCGGGGCAGCATTCCGAATGTTTTTATAGTCTGCACTGGTTTAAGTGCTGACGGGGAAGGGTAACCAGCTCTTGCCAAGCCATAGTATCATGCGACGTCACAGACTCGGCCCCGTGGCCTTTTGCTTACCTGCAGTGGCACACACTTCTGCCCCTGCAATATGGCAGAGAGCTGCTGGCACGTGGTATACATAACCGGACCTGACCCCCCCACCGGCCGCACCTGAGACTGTGTTTGCTCGGGGTTGGCGAGTAAGAATCATGTAGCCACAGCGTTAGAAGTCGTAGCAGCCAAGGTGACATGGGCTTGCAGTCAATTCAACTACGCAGTGCACTTTTTTTCAACGAGGAATGCAGGTACTTTTGTGGGCTGAGTGAAGCCGTCTAGGTGCCCTGATTGAACTGCGATACCCTGCACCTGCGCCCTTTAGTCTGTGTGGGTCTGCAATATCATGACCTTCATTTGAGGGTCTGGCTGGCTCCACTAAAACAATTCCTTAAAGTTCATTGCGTTGGTAGAAACATTTTAATCTTAATTTTGAGTTGGCCTGCGATTTCATTGTCCGGGGACTCACAACTTTGACAGGTTGAGAGCAATGGCCCCGAAAATTCTGGTGGTACTATAGTGTTTATAGTTCAAAAGAATGACACTGCTAGTGCACAACTGTAAAAACTGCACTGATCAAAAGTCAACATCACAGCCTTTGTAGTGTTTGGAACTGGCTAAAAAAACCCTGACCGCCTAGATCCCTGCTCCATATTTTACTAAACTTTGGTTGTCAGAGATCACATCACACCCCACACTTTCTACGTGTCGGTGCATTCAAGTAATCTTTCGATAGGGGTAGGCTCCTTTTAAAGGGTGCAGGGTTATAAATACAAGCCATAGAGACTGGCAGAATGGCTTCAGCTCAGCTGATGAGTTCACATCAGTAGACAGATGCACATTTTATTAGAACTTACTTTATTGTAAATTACTAGTGCACAGTACTTTTCAAGAGCCCTGAGCCACGCAACATAGTTGTAGTCGCACTAAACTCGCCGGTGATGGTGGGGTGACTCTGGTCAGTGGTGACGGAGATAGTGTTGCTCATACTTGAAATGTCACTCATAATTACACTGAAATTCTGAAAATGTCACACTTAGAAATCTGATACCTTGGCAGCTATGGGAGTGCTGGGCGATTTGCAGCAGAACAACCCCTAAGGTAGGGGCCCTGCCACCACTGTGGACTCTACACACGACCGACAAGAGCCCGAGGTAAGAGCTAAAAACGGTTGTCATAAGGGGAGGAAAGGATCTTTGGTGAGCGTTAAGCGTCCTTATTTTGGGGTTTAGAACTGCCCCTGAACATTACCCCAAAAGAGCTCTTTTCACAGGACTCCATTCCCAACCAAGTGCCTCTAGTTTCAGCAGCAGCTAAATCGATAGTAGGTTTGGTTGGTATCTTTAGTTGCAGAAGTTTGCTCCTCTCATTGCTTGACTCTATATGGTTTGAAGAGGACAGTGTTCTGCTTCCCAATTCCCAAGATATTAATGGGCGTTTAGTCATATAACAAAGTATTAAAACTTCCTTCATACACGTATCCTAATTCACATCTTCGGTCCAGATGATAGTCCCGTTCATTGGTTGAACGTGGGAACAAATTCTTTACACCTAAAAGTTGAATATTATTAAAGCTGATTTAAGAATAAAGCAATCATTTTTTGGGGAAACCCATAGAAAGAGTAACACCAATATAGTGAGTGTATAAAGGAGCGTGAGCTATTCCCTGAAAGAGGACATGTAGAATAAAAGCAAAAAATTGGTCACAGGATATCTGAATCCATTTTGTTATATATTAAAGGAAAGTAATAGAAATAAACCAAAGATTCTGTGATAGAAATGCAGTTGGCCCGTTACCATCACAGATAATGCCGGGAGTCAAGCTTGATTGAGTAAAGTATACATCCTGTTGATTGGCAAACAAATTCCAGAGGAATACTCAACCCCCCCCCCCCCCCCCCCCCCCCCACACACACACACACACTTGCCATGGGCGCCAATCTGAGGGATAGCCATGGCGCCAAAGCTTTAGCAACACCCCTGTTTAATCCCAATAATCTCAGCTGCAAGAGTGGTAACTCTAGGAGGGCAGGGAATCACAAGGAGGACCCGATTTATAGGACTTAATCAGTTTGGTAACCTCAACCTTAGAAACCTTTGAAATTCTTCAGGAATTATCAGAACAGGAATACTTAAAATAAGATCATCAGCCTCGGATGCCTAGAAAGAACTGCACTGGCTGCCTTTAAAGCAGAGGTTTCACTTTAAAGCTATGTGCATTGTGTTCATGGCACTAAAGCGTACTGACCCGGTATACAATTACAAAGAAGACTGAAGGGGTATAGCCTGAGACAATATCTCTGATCCAGTACTGCAAACATGTTCTACATCACTAAGTTTCGGAAGGCAAGACAAGGGGTCCTGGCATTCTCAGAAATAGAGGCCCAGGTTTGGAACAAGCTGCTGCCAACTCTTAGATCAGCAACAGCCCAGTTACAATTTAGGAAAGCTCTAAGGACATGGCTCTTCCCTAAATACATTTGCTACCTATTCCTCTGGATGGGTATATGTTAGCAGTGGTTCTTACCCACTTGCCTTAGTGCCAGGATACTAGTTGGTGGCAGCTGCACTCTACAACTGAAATAAATAAATAAAAAAAATTTGCTGATGAAACCTCAGGGATAAGGTACCATCTGAACCGGAGCGCCTTTCAATTCTTGGGCCAATACCTTTTAACCTATGACTCTGTGGAGTTTTTTTCTCGCAAATAAGATGAACTTCAGTCATCACCACTGTTTCGGCAAACTGTGGAACTCCAATTGAAAACCTCTGATGGTTTGGAGTACCCAAGCATTGTATCGATTTCCTATGGTGTTAATACCTCTAAAGGAGCTGCTGATTGCACATACTCTGTTCCCTCCTCGAATTGGGAGGAAACCTCTGAATATGTAAAGGTCATGTCATTGTCCAATGCAGTGTGGTTGACCTCGTTGAGAGTATTCAGATGGGAAATGGCCAGCTGAGTGCCCTCATAATACGCCAGCCCCTCTGAAACCCTTCTATTGTAATATTACCTGAAGGCCTGCGCCTTGTCTAAGAAAATGAAGGCGTGAACATACTTGCCTAGCTCCCTCCAGAAAGGGTCACCGAACGGGCCACTTTCTGCTATCATGTCTTCCTTGGACATGGCGAGGTCACCCAACTTAAGGTCGGCCTTCAAGAGCAAGGAACTGTGTCTCTCCAGGAGATACCGCAGTTCGCATTGCCTAACAGAATGGCAGCAAGTTGCACCCAACTTAACTCCTTCGACGCTCATGACGAGCTCAGCTCGTCATGATGTACACCTCCATACACTCATGACGAGCTGAGCTCGTCATGAACAATGGAATATCCAAAATGTCAGCACAGGAGGAAAATAACACAAGCATCGATGGTGTTAACAAAATCCCTGGTAAGATAAGCAAACTGGATTGTCTCACCTGCTCTTCAATGTCTAAGATTTTTGGAAAGAAACAAAGAAGTTTCACCAAGCAGGCACGCCAGGATCTGTAAAAAACCCTCTTTGGATCTTTTATGACTTTTGCAGGGAAAATAGCTGTTTTACTGTCAATTTCAGGAGTCACACCCACCTTCCTGTTTAGGAATAGACAGGGACATTCAACTGTTAGTCCAGCCCAGACCTTTATACCTAAGGATTTCCTAAGACAGTTTGCCAAATAAGATGCAACCTTGTCAGACAGAGTCCAAACTCAGGATTTTAGGATCCAACACATCTGTTGATGCTGTAGCCTGATACTCGCTTTTCCGACCTTTAGTTTCAGAAGATAGGCCCCATTGCATGCAGGCATCCATATTATCATCCAGATCCCCAGAGGACTGCAATCCCCCATCATGGCCATCCTGAGGGAGGAAGAGGTCAGGGTCAAGCCCAGAATGGTTTGTCGCCGGAGGTACCAGAATGGGGTTCTGCACTGCATGGTTTCCCTTCTTGAGTGTTCTTGGACCAGGCTAGAAATGCCACTTTAGGCCTATGAAAGGTGTCTTTGCCACTGAGGTTCTCCCCTTCAGCCCTGGCGGGAATCTGGCTCTCTGGCCCTTGGGGTTCATCGGTCTCATGGGATGGAACTCTGTCTTCACTCTCAGGCTTGGGTTCTGGGGGGGCTGCAGACCAAGTCATAGGTTTCTTCTCTAAGGGGCCCAGGGCACAGATCAGTGCCCTTTAAATAGAGGTATCCACCAACTCCATAATAGTGTCATGCCAGGGGATGAAATCGGGGCTTCCTTCTCATAATAACTGATCTTCTTGTTGCATGATAGAGGGGGAGTAGAAAGAATCCCAGCAGTTGTTATCCAAAGGGACCCAAAAGGGGAGGTGTTTAAGAGCATGAGAGAGAAGGCTGTGAACCTGGGGGGATGGGTTTGGGATATGCAATAAGAACTGTATAGTAGAGCCTCTGCAGTGTCCCCATCTGAAGTTCCTTTAAGAAACAACCCCAGCTTGAGGTGTTTAGCTAAAGGCAGAGACTTGTTTGGGCAGTAAAAAAGCATCACCCTCAGAACTGACCTGAAGTGGGGGTCTTATAACAATACCCGAACTGCAGGTATCTCCAGAGTTTTGTAATCGCATCAACACTAGAAATCAAAGCAGCAAACTCGATAAAAGTACTCTTATGGTAATTTCCAATGCAGCTCAGACTTGGCAACGCTCGTGCGCCATCTAGCGGCCATCTGAGCGGAACATGCCTGCTCGATTTCAAAGCTGCAATCTCATGCTACTGCGATCTGGAACTTTAGGAGAAAAAAGGGCACGCGTATGAGGAAATCAAGCCACAATTATCCGGTAGCCAGAACAAAAGATAACCTTAATCTACAGATTTTTATCTGAATAAAAGGAAAGGGCAATTTATCTGATGGGTGAGCAGCAAAGAGGATAAAAGGATAGACATGAAGGAACACATATGGATATGGACTGCTATTGGCTGTTATTGACTACTCTTCTACCCATGCCTCTTGCGAAATTGAGTCATTTGTTATTTTTGTTTATTTATTTTAAAAGCTTTATATAGCGCTGGCTAGACCCGGAGGTATCAGAGCGCTTTACATGAGCATCAGATCATAGTTACGGCTTACATCGTTACAAAGGTTACACGGTTATTAGAGCTTGGCAACATAGTTACTTGTAAGGTCAAGATAAACAATAAGCACAAATACGTAAGGGGAAAACCAGCAAAGGGGAAATATTCAGGAGCGGGGGGAGGAGCTGGGGAAGTAGACAGGTAATGAAGTTGGGAAAGAGGAGGGGAGGGTGAAGGACATCTCATGGAAAGAGGAGAGGAGGGGAAGGGCAACGGGGACACAAAACGGTAGACGAGTCAAAGCAATGTCCAAAGTCCAGTAAGCTGTGATTCCAGGGGAAGTGGTATCACTTCCCTATCTCTGTTGCGGGAGGCTCCCTTTATCAATCAATCAATCAATCAAAGACATTTATAGAGCGCACTACTTACCCGTAGGGTCTCAAGGCGCTTGGGGGGGGGTTGGGGGGTTGGCCGTTACTGCTCGAATAGCCAGGTCTTCAGCTTCTTCCTGAAGGAGAGGTGGTCTTGGGTCAGGCGCAGGTCGGTCGGGAGGGAGTTCCAGGTATTGGCAGCGAGGTAGGAGAAGGACCTTCCTCCTGTTGTCGCTCTTCGGATGCGGGGGACGGCGGCAAGGGCGTGGCTGGCTGATCGGAGGTGGCGTTTCGGAGTGTAGAAGTTGATTCGGTTGTTGAGGTAGCTCGGGCCTTGATCGTGTAAGGCTTTGTGTGCGTGGGTGAGGAGACGGAGGGTGATTCTTTTGTTGACGGGGAGCCAGTGCAGGTCTCTCAGATGTCCGGAGATGTGGCTGTTGCGTGGGATGTCGAGGATGAGTCTGGCTGAGGCGTTCTGGATCCGCTGGAGTCTCTTCTGGAGCTTGGCGGTGGTACCGGTGTAGAGGGCGTTGCCGTAGTCCAGTCGGCTGGTGACGAGGGCCTGGGTGACGGTCTTCCTGGTCTCGGTGGGGATCCACCAGAAGATCTTCCGTAGCATGCGCAGGATGTTGAAGCACGACGAGGAGACGGCGTTGACTTGTCTGGTCATGGAGAGCGAGGAGTCCAGGATAAAGCCCAGGTTGCGTGCGTGGTTTGTCGGTTTGGGTGCGGTGCCCAGGGCGGGGGGCCACCAGGAGTCGTCCCATGCGGAGGGCGAGGAGCCCAGGATGAGGACCTCCGTCTTGTCTGAGTTCAGTTTCAGGCGGCTGGTCGTCATCCACTCGGCTACATCTTTTATCCCTTCGTGCAGGTTGGCTCTGGCGGCGGCGGGGTCGTTGGTAAGGGACAGGATCAGCTGGGTGTCGTCTGCGTAGGAGATTATGTTGAGGTTGTGTTGGCGTGCGATGGCCGCGAGGGGGCTCATGTAGACGTTGAAGAGGGTGGGGCTCAGAGATGATCCTTGGGGGACGCCGCAGATGACTTCGGTGGCCTCTGATTTCTACGGTGGTAGGCGGACTCTCTGCGTTCTTCCGTCGAGGAAGGAGATGATCCAGTCCAGTGCCTTTTCCTGGATTCCGACGTTGCTGAGGCGATGCACTAGGGTGCGGTGGCAGACCGTGTCGAATGCCGCGGAGAGGTCTAGGAGGATGAGGGCCGCTGTGTCTCCGTTGTCCATCAGGGCTCGGATGTCGTCGGTGGCAGCGATGAGGGCGGTCTCGGTGCTGTGGTTGGCTCGGAAGCCAGACTGTGAGGGGTCGAGGGATCCATTTGTCTCGAGGAAGGCGGCCAGCTGTTTGTTGACGGTCTTCTCGATGACTTTTGCTGGAAACGGGAGGAGCGAGATGGGGCGGTAGTTCTTGAGTTCGGTGGGGTCCGCTGTGGGTTTCTTGAGTAGAGCGTTGAGTTCGGCGTGCTTCCAGCTCTCAGGGAAGGTGGCGGAGTCGAAGGAGGTGTTGATAACGTCCCGTAGGTGGGGTGCGATGATAGCGTCGGCTTTGTTGAAGACGTGGTGAGGGCAGGGGTCGGTCGGAGATCCGGAGTGGACTGAGTTCATCATGCGGACCGTGTCTTCGGTGCTGATCGGGGTCCAGGCGCGGAGGGTAGTGGTGGGTGGCGTTGCTGCGGTCGTGGCGTGCGTCGGTTGACTGCTGAAGCTGTTGTGTATGTCCGCGATCTTGTTGTGGAAGTAGGAGGCGAGGGAGTTGCAGAGGTCTTGCGATGGGGTGATGTCGTGGTTTCCTGCGCTGGGGTTGGAGAGCTCTTTCACGATGTTAAAGAGTTCCTTGCAGTTGTGTGCGTTGTTGTCCAGCCGGTCCTTGAATGCAGTTTTCTTGGCGGTGCGGATCAGTTGGTGGTGCTTCCGGGTGGCGAGCTTGAGGGTGGTCATGTTGTTCGGTGTAGGTTCCCTTCTCCAGACTTTCTCGAGGGCTCGGCAGTTCTTCTTGGAGCTCTTGAGTTCGTTGGTGAACCATGGTGCTTTCTTGCTGCCGGGTCTGCTGGGCGGGGTCCTCAGGGGGGCGAGTTCGTCCGCGCAGTTGCTGATCCACTTCGTGAGGTTGTCGGCGGCCTGGCTGGGGTTCGCTGAGCTGGCAGGTGGGTGCTGGCTCAGGGAGGCGGCGAGTTGGTCGGCTGTGATCTTGTTCCAGCTTCTTCGAGCAACTTGTTGCTGGTGGTGGTGGATCGTCGTTCTTTTGAAGGTGAAGTGGACGCAGCTGTAGTCCGTCCAGTGGAGTCCTGTGGCATGGCTGAAGGCGATGTCTGTGCTGGATGAGAAGACAGCGTCGAGTGTGTGTCCGGCGAGGTGGGTGGGAGTGGACATCAGCTGCTTGAGTCCAAGGTTGGCGAGGTTGTCGAGCAGGGTGCTGGTGTTGCGGTCGTTGTTGTTCTCCAGGTGGAAGTTGAGGTCCCCCAGGAGGATGTAGTCGGCGGAGCGGAGGGCGTGCGGGCTGATGAAGTCGGCGATGTCCTCGCTGAATTGAGTGCGTGGTCCCGGGGGTCGGTAGATCAGGGTGCCTCTGAGGGTGGTCTTTGGGTCGGTGTGGATCTGGAAGTGCAGGTGTTCGGCGGTGGTTAGGGTGTCGTCGGTGTTAGTCGTGATGCGGACGGTGTTCTTGTGGATGATGGCGATGCCTCCTCCCGTCTGGTTGGCGGTGCGGTCCCTCCGGGTGATCTTATAGCCTTCTGGGATGGCGATGGCGATGTCGGGTGCTGAAGAGGCGTTCATCCAGGTCTCCGTGAGGAAGGCAACGTCCGGGGCTGCGGTGTCTAGGAGGTTCCAGAGTTCGATGGCGTGTCTGTGGACGGAGCGGGTGTTGAGCAGGATGCACTGGAGGTGGTTGCTGCTGGTGTTATGCTTGGCCGGTGCAGGTGCCGGGCAGGTCCGGATGCAGGTGAACTTGCAGGCGTGGCAGCTGAAGGGTCCGTGGGTGCGTCGTGGGGTGGCTCGGTAGCATCCAGGGATTCGGCCAGCGTTGAGTGCGATGAGGGTGGCGGCGGTGTACGTCAGGCGGGTCGGTCGGGGTCCTCGTGGGCCAGGGGTCCTGGCACTGGGCGCGGTCCAGGCGCGGACGGGCGTAGACGGGCTTACCTTTGGCGCGCCTTCGGCGCACCCGCTGCGCGTGACCGCTGCGCGTTCGCACGGTCGCCATATATGGCCAAGTGCGCTGGGGGGGCGGAGCAGCTGGGAGGCGGGAGCGGGGAGGGTACAGAAGGGAAAAAGGGGCGGGGTTAGCGGCGGTGGCGGGAAGCGGGGAGGGAGTACGAAGGGCGGCAAGACAACAGGGCAAACAGGAAGGAAAACGCAATTACGATCACAAAATTACAGAACAGGCACTAAGGATAGACAAAAACAAAACACTAACAAAACTAAACCACCAGGCGAGCACGGGCCACGCCGCTTGAAGGAGGGGGCGTGGTCACGCGGCGGCAGCGAGGCAGGCAACGAGGCAGGCAAGGCAAGGGGGCACACGCAGCAGCTGGTGGCCGTGTGGCGCGGGGTGTCCTACAACTAGGTCACACTCACCTGCGTCGCACGGTCGCCATATATGGCCAAGTGCGCTGGGGGGGCGGAGCAGCTGGGAGGCGGGAGCGGGGAGGGTACAGAAGGGAAAAAGGGGCGGGGTTAGCGGCGGTGGCGGGAAGCGGGGAGGGAGTACGAAGGGCGGCAAGACAACAGGGCAAACAGGAAGGAAAACGCAATTACGATCACAAAATTACAGAACAGGCACTAAGGATAGACAAAAACAAAACACTAACAAAACTAAACCACCAGGCGAGCACGGACCACGCCGCTCGAAGGAGGGGGCGTGGTCACGCGGCGGCAGCGAGGCAGGCAACGAGGCAGGCAAGGCAAGGGGGCACACGCAGCAGCTGGTGGCCGTGCGGCGCGGGGTGTCCTACAACTAGGTCACACTCACCTGCGTCGCACGGTCGCCATATATGGCCAAGTGCGCTGGGGGGGCGGAGCAGCTGGGAGGCGGGAGCGGGGAGGGTACAGAAGGGAAAAAGGGGCGGGGTTAGCGGCGGTGGCGGGAAGCGGGGAGGGAGTACGAAGGGCGGCAAGACAACAGGGCAAACAGGAAGGAAAACGCAATTACGATCACAAAATTACAGAACAGGCACTAAGGATAGACAAAAACAAAACACTAACAAAACTAAACCACCAGGCGAGCACGGACCACGCCGCTTGAAGGAGGGGGCGTGGTCACGCGGCGGCAGCGAGGCAGGCAACGAGGCAGGCAAGGCAAGGGGGCACACGCAGCAGCTGGTGGCCGTGCGGCGCGGGGTGTCCTACAACTAGGTCACACTCACCTGCGTCGCACGGTCGCCATATATGGCCAAGTGCGCTGGGGGGGCGGAGCAGCTGGGAGGCGGGAGCGGGGAGGGTACAGAAGGGAAAAAGGGGCGGGGTTAGCGGCGGTGGCGGGAAGCGGGGAGGGAGTACGAAGGGCGGCAAGACAACAGGGCAAACAGGAAGGAAAACGCAATTACGATCACAAAATTACAGAACAGGCACTAAGGATAGACAAAAACAAAACACTAACAAAACTAAACCACCAGGCGAGCACGGACACGCCGCTAGAAGGAGGGGGCGTGGTCACGCGGCGGCAGCGAGGCAGGCAACGAGGCAGGCAAGGCAAGGGGGCACACGCAGCAGCTGGTGGCCGTGCGGCGCGGGGTGTCCTACAACTAGGTCACACTCACCTGCGTCGCACGGTCGCCATATATGGCCAAGTGCGCTGGGGGGGCGGAGCAGCTGGGAGGCGGGAGCGGGGAGGGTACAGAAGGGAAAAAGGGGCGGGGTTAGCGGCGGTGGCGGGAAGCGGGGAGGGAGTACGAAGGGCGGCAAGACAACAGGGCAAACAGGAAGGAAAACGCAATTACGATCACAAAATTACAGAACAGGCACTAAGGATAGACAAAAACAAAACACTAACAAAACTAAACCACCAGGCGAGCACGGACCACGCCGCTTGAAGGAGGGTGAAGGACTGGGTTCTTTAAGACCCAGCGGTGCCAGGGCACAACACCTGAAACCTTCGTGGGTAACCTGTTCCGGCGTACAAGTCACAGAGACACGGGACACTTCCTTCGGCGTCAAAGATTCAAGGTTTATTTGCTGCAGGGAACACAGAGATCACGACAAGTACACAGCGTGCAACTTGGGGAGACTGCTTCAAATTGGTTCTGTGGATCGCTCCTTTTATACAGTTTTTACCCATAGGATAACATTGAACACAAAAGTTTACAACCCGGTTCCCACAATTATCCCCCAGAGGGGTCGCTTTGGTCACTTTGAAACACACGAGGTCCGGAACATAAGTGCGGAAACATTTGGCGGTTCCCAACTGTAAAAACCATCTTCCCACCATTAGCAAATTCCAATCAGCAGAAAAATAGATCGAAATAGGAACGAAGACAGGTGCAGAGGAAGACGGAGACAGTGGGGAGATCGGAAAGGGTGTAAAAGGGGAGGTATCGGGAAACACGAGATACAGGCATCAAAGGGACGTGCCTAATGAGATGCACGGCTGAGACAATAAGTCCGTGCGGCAAGATGAGCCTCGAGCGGCGCCATCTGCCTTACAGTAGCATCCCCCTCGTCATAAAGACACTTACAAAGGAACACGTGTCTTCCGCCAGAGCTTGGGAGTCCCAGGGTCGCGAAGCGGACAACGTCCGTTCGCTGGCTACTTGAGGGCAAGAGACAAAATGGATGCCGTATCTAAGATGGAACCCGTGGGAACAGATGAAAAACCCACATTACAAACGAACGGTTAAAGTTAGCACAGCGAAACTGCGCACACTTACTAAACTCGTCATTTGCGGTTCATAGATACCAGACTCGACTATATTTGTGCGAGTCGAATGCACCACTTACAATTGTCACGGAACCTCAGACGCTCCTTTTGCCCTCATGTAGGCAAGCACTAGTCGGAATCATATTCGATATTCATCAGACCATCGAGATGTTGCTGTAGCATAACTCTGTCCAACCGAGTCCCCTTGGTAACAGATGGTTGTCTCATACACGTTGTAGCACAGAGGCCACATAAGGCAGGACCACACTGCACGCAAAGGCAACACGTGAACAGGAACACTACCACAACTCCAATGATCATCAGAATTTTCCAACCCCAAGTCGACATCAGGCCCCAAACCCATCCAAGTAGCGTCCAATCCCCTACATCCACGTGTATGGATTCGGAAATCTTATGCAACCTCGAGATGGCTTGATAGACAGTAGGAGCATTATCTGGAATGAAAATGCAGCAGCTCGAATGGATCACCTTACATACCCCACCTCTATCTGCTAAAATGACATCTAAAACCATACGGTTTTGTAACGTCATAAGTCTCTCCGCCTGAAGTTCTGTGGTGATATTACCAAGGGCACTGGCAGTAATATTAGCTGTTGATTCTACCACTCGAGTCAACTGTCTCAGGTTCCTACTGTTAACCATAGGTCCCCAAAACGGGAGGAAACCCTTGAAAAAGTCTCCTGCCTCTTGACCGGCAGTGTCCTCTTCACTAATTACGCCTCGCACAACTCTAGTCCTATGATAATCGGCATCTACAGTGAACGTCGGAGGCAACAGATTTGCAATAAAACATGAGCCCATGAAGTCTGCGGGCAACCATGTGTATGCACGATCATAACAGATAAAGTATGTACCCTTGGCAGCCAGAAACACAGGGGACGAGAACATCGGCAGAATGTAATTTTCAGTACAAGCACTTGCTCCAAGTCGGGCTTGCGATCTTCGACCACGACCCATAAGACAAAAATTACCAGTGTGGGGTACGACCCATATTGGAGGCGAGCTTTTAAGCTGCTTTTCACTAGTGAACGCACTATATTCACCTCTACTTAGGACCTTATAGGCCTGTACTTCTTCTTCGGGAATAAGCGAAGGATCATAGATCTCACTATCTAAATCCTCTATGGCTATCGACAAAGGCTTCTGATACGAGGTAGGGCCAGAGTAGGGGGAACGTGGTTCTCGAATGGGGTGGAAACCCAGTGCGCTTCGAAACATTGTTTGAAATGCTCGAGCTGACCCTTGGGAACTATACGGTAACACCAGATATGGAATTCCCTTATCCGTAGTATGTGGCATCAACCCACACACCCAACAATTAGTAGTGTTAACCACTAACTGATGCTGATGGAGGAGCTGAATAAAGGAATTGTTGCGGAATTCTACACGTCTAGCCTGCTCGTGTTCCGGTAACATGTGAAAGGAATGGGGAGAAGCAATAGAGGTAAGATTAGGGTTAAGATTAGGGTAAGGAGTAGGAGTAGGTGTAGCAGGTAAGAAATAAGACATCATGTAATACACCCCACCCGCCAATAATGCAGAAGCAGTCAAAAACAATACAAACAGTTGGAATATGAAGCATTTGGTACGACTGAGTTGCTGCAGCTTGAATCTATGGGCTTGAGCTCCTTCCAAATCATTCAACTTCGAGAATACCATTCCCTACGACCGTCCGCAACGTTTCTTGACGCACTTCGTTCTGTGTAGCAATAGTCAATCCCTAGGAGTTCCTAGGAACCGACGGCCTTTAACCTAGCGTCAAGACCCACTATCCAGAAGGAAGTACGCGCGCGGCCCTACGGCCTTCAATACACAATATGTATATACAAGCACAAAGTCTCTCGGCTGTGGAAGTAAAAGATACAAGGGAGGAAGCTCAATATATATGTACACAAATCACAGTGATACGAATGTTCAAAACTGATCACGGGAAACGGGGATAATGCAGTTGTCGATTTCAGCAAAGCAAGAAAAAATTTTATTTGTCCTGAGTGCGAGATCGCAAAGAATATCGGTGTTTCCCGGGACGTGTCTGCTCGTCAAACAAAGGATCCGTTGAAGAGACAGCGTCCTGCTGATCAGTTGATGGTCTTGAGTCTTTTGCTGACAATTTTTCAACAGTGGCTTTCTGCTGCGCTGAGGATTCTCCAACAGGCTGTGCGTCACTGAAAGGCACAAACGCCGGCAATGTTTCTGTTTCTGTTGACGCGATGCCTTTCTTACCCACGGGTCTGCCGGCAAAGGGATAGGGACTCGATTAGTATGGGTGGCATGCACCCAATTTTTACGCCCCTCAAGACGAACGGCAGTCCTCGTGGCCAGGAGCACCTGGTAAGGTCCGGTGAATCTCGGGTCCAGATTATTCTTGCGTGAAAAATTTCGTGTTACCACCCAGTCTCCGGGCTGGAGCTGGTGGCCTGGACCCTCCGTCTGCGTCGGCAATGCGTCGTAAACCTGTTGGTGAATTAACCTCAGTTTAGCAGTCAAGTCATGTAAATAGTCAATCAACATTGGATACTCAAGATCAGAAAACATTCCTGGCCTAGGAACCCCCCACACATTCGCAGGGCGGCCGAACACTATCTCATAGGGACTAAGCCCTATTCGGGAGTGTACAGTCGCCCTAGTTGACAGTAGTGCTAAAGGCAAAGCGTCAGGCCACGAAAGACCAGTCGTAGCCTGAATCTTCGCTAGTTTTAGCTTAAGGGTGCCGTTGTACCCCTCAACTAATCCAGCTGACTGGGGATGATTGGCGCTGTGGAATTTTTGATTTATTCCAAGGCCCTTACACACACTCTTCATCACACTTCCAACAAACTCACTTCCGTTATCTGACCACACGACTCTAGGCATTCCATACCGAGGAAAATATTCCTTCAGTAGGATTTTCGCAGTAGACAAAGCAGTATTGTCTTTGAGAGGATAGGCCTCGATCCATCGGGAGAATGCGCAAACCACTACTAAAACGTATTTCAGGTTATTGCATCGCTCCATATGGATGAAGTCCAATTGAATCACCTCAAAGGGATATGAAGGGGGAGCAAAACTGCCAGGAGGAGTTGGGGTTCCTTTGCCAGGGTTGTACATTATACACACCATACAATTCTTCACCAAACGTTCAGCACATTTCGTAATGCCATCATTCTTCCACACAGCAGCCAGCAACTTACAAATACCTTTCGCGCTAATATGTGCTAACCCATGTGCCATTGTCACAACGGCCAGCACATACGCATCAGGCAACATCCATCTTTTCTGATCCGACAAATCAATCCAACAACCATTCGCATCCAACTTTCCCGTACTTTCTTTCCACTTCGTCTTTTCAATCTCAGTGGCCTCATTCTGAATTGCTTTCACGCTCTCGATAGTATCTTCACACATACTCGATTCTGTAGGCCACCTAACCGAACCCGTCACGTACATTCGAGTGCTAAGGTTCCGGGCAGTCTCCTTAGCAGTCTCATCCGCAAACGCATTACCACGACCAACATCATCCGTCACTTTACGATGCGCACTACACTTAACAATCGCAACTTGCGTAGGCAAAGTCAATGCATCCAAAAGATCGTTCACAAGCTGGCCATGCTGTATCTTCGTACCGTGCGACGTCAAGAAACCTCTCTCTCGCCACAATCGTCCAAAACTATGCGCTACACCAAAAGCGTATTGACTATCGGTGTACACATTCACACGTTTCCCTTTTGATAACACACATGCTCTAGTGAGAGCAATCAGCTCCGCAGCTTGGGCAGAATTCTGATTCAACCTTGCAGTCTCAACAACAGTATTCAACGTTACAACAGCATAAGCGGTAGTCACATCGCCATTCGGCAACTTAAAACATGACCCATCCACATACAGAGTGCCATCCGGATCTTCCAATGGGGTGTTTTTAAGGTCCACTCGACCTTTTGTTTCCTCTTCAGTCCTCAAGTAGCAGTCATGTTCTGCTACTTCATCTGACTCTGTGCTAATTGGTAACAAAGTTGCCGGATTTAGGACATTACAACGTTTTATCTGAATATGGCTTGCCAAGAGCGTCAATTCGTACCCAGACAACCTCGCACTCGTCAAGTGCTGAGTTTTCGTTCGATTCAAAAGAGTATCGACTGCATGCAGAACCATCACCGTAAGCATATTATCCATGACCAATCCTGCTGATTGTCGGATGGAGACCGCAGCTGCCGCAGTTGCTCTCAAACAACTCGGCAATGCTCTAGCTACTGGGTCCAAGGTCGAGGAAAAATATGCACATGGACGCTGTTTACCACCAAAAGGTTGCGTTAAAACACTCAAAGCACAACCTTCCCTCTCGTGAACATATAACGTAAACGGCTTGCTGTAGTCAGGGGTACCTAACACAGGAGCCGAACACAATGAATCACGCAGTTCAGAAAAACTTTTCTGACATTCTTCCGTCCATGGTAAAGGAGTTGAAACATCCTTGCACGTAAGAGCCACCAATGGTTTCGCTAGCAATGAAAAATTAGGAATCCATTGCCTGCAGTACGACGTGATACCTAGAAAGGCACGCACATCTCTTTGGGTTTTTGGCACAGCCATTCGCGCAATCGCTGCAATTCTCTCTGGGGTCAATCTCCTTCCCTCCTTTGACAATAAGTGACCTAGATAGGTTACTTCTTGACAACAATATTGGAGTTTAGAAGGTGACACCTTATGATTTAACTCACAGAGATGTTGCAGCAATGACACCGTAGCAATTTTACAAATGTCCTGAGTATCGGCAGCCACCAATAAGTCGTCGACGTATTGGATTAAAGCCGCGCCAACCGGCAACCTAAATGCATCCAGTTGACCCTTCAAGGCTTGACTGTAAATAGATGGACTTTCACAGTAGCCCTGAGGAGCGTGTTTGAACCGGAAACTACGTCCACCGAGAGAGAAACCGAAAAGGTCCCGGCTCTCTTCGGCAATCGGGATGCTGAAAAACGCATTTTTCAAATCAATCACCGAAAACCATGATGCAGTAGCTGGAATCAGAGTCAGTAGCGCCGTGATGTCAGGCACAACAGGGAATTGAGGAACCACAATTTTATTGACCTCCCGTAAATCGATAACAAAACGATAAACAGGCGGTTTTGTAGGATCAGTACGTTTAAGAATGGGCAGTACAGGGCTATTGCACACGTTTCCCCGAGTCTCTTCAATAACATCTTTCTCGATCAGATCATAAATGATCGCTAACAAGGCTCGTTCACCATCAAGGGAGATACGATACTGGGGAATACGTGGCAATCGCACATTAGCTTTCAACTGAACAACATAGGGGGAGATATCAAGTAGGCCCACGTCATTTGGACCCGTCGCCCACAAAGACGCAGGAAGAGAACTCAATTCCGGTGGAAGCTTATCGAGAGACAAATACATAGGAGAGACAACCCTCTCTCCTAACGTAAGCTTTACACCCGCAGGAGAACAATACAAAGTTGCGTACAAACGTTTAAGCAAATCCAGGCCCAAAAGATTTTCGCCACAACCCGTAGTCAAAATCAACGGAGCTTGGAGCTCACGTGGCCCAATTTGAAGGGGCAAAGGGCGCGAAACTGGATTGCTAACGGGGGCGCCAGAGAATCCAACGGAAACATTTGTTAAGCCAGACAAAGGTGCGCCAGGGAGTTTCGAATGCATGATAGAACTTTTCGCTGCACCAGTGTCCAACAGAAAAGGCTCAACGACGCCCGATGTAGCAACTGCGACGTAAGGCCCTCTCTGATCAACCGGAACTGATACCACTCCCTCTCCTTGTCTTTGGCTGTCCTAGTAATTACTGTCGTCAGTTCCCTGATCGACGTAATAATCGTCTACATTGTACTGCGCAGATCGTCCTTGCGACGATCCACGTTGATCGAAACAGTTATTAGAATTAGATGAGTTATCTGAGCGATCGTTCTGAGCACCACGACCTCTACCACGCGATGTTTGCTGCGAACCACCACGGCCTCCTTTAGACGAATTACCACTATTACGTTCATTTAAAACAGGGCAGTTGAATTTAATGTGTCCTTCCTGTCTACAATAAGCACATTGATTGTACCCTAATGATGATCTTTGGGAGGAGGAATCATTACGAGACTGCGATCGATTCGATTGCGACTGCGACCTATTCTGTTGGGGCGCATTCTGATTAGAACGCGGCGGATACGCTTGTTGCAACAACACTTTAGTTTTCAGCTCTTTCGTCTTTTTGTCAGCACGGTCATTCTCCTCTTTCTCCCTATTCTCATAATATTGTGCCGTAGCCAATATCTGAGCTGAGGTAGAAACGGCCCATGCACTCTCCGAATTCTTTAATTTATTGCTCAAATCGGGCAACAAGTTCGACACAAATTTATCCACAAACAACCTTTGTCCACCCTCAGTACCCATATCCTGTCCACTGTGGTCAATGAATGCTTCCTCAAACCTCGTAAAGAAGTCGGAAACACTCTCGTCTTTCTTTTGTTTGCAAGCTGACAATTTGTCCCAATTTACCCTCATAGCTGGCATAAGAGTCTTCATTAATGTTATTATTCGCTGAGGAAGAGCAGTAATCAATTGGTCGGGTTTAGTAGCAGCCACTTGTCCAGCATCTGCCGCTATAATGGCAGCCCAATCACCGCCTAATTCATTTGCGTGATCTTGCTGGCGAATCTTAGCCCATACCGGTTGCGGTACGACGTTGCCAAACAACATGTCGATATCGGCAAGATTCATTACCGTAGCATCTACAAGCTGCGATAATTCCTTGTAATACCCAGTAGGATTTTTGCGAGGATCGGGCAAAGATTGTTTCACCTGTAGCACTTCCGAACGTTTCCATGGGAGATGTATCCACACTCTCTGGAAATGCGCCGCTGTCGCAGGATTAGCATTTGGATCAGCCGGTACCCAAACCGGCGGAACTTCACGCATAGGATATTGGCCAGACTCGTCTGGTTGGTTTTCAATATCCTCGACAAACAATGCATGAGGTATTGGAGCGGGACGGAAAGATAGTAACCGCTCAATAGCACGTCGGACGTTAGTATCTACTATCAGTCCGTTTGCGAACTGAAGCCGAAGTTCAGACAGGGCGGTCAGCACCTCGTCAGGCGCATCGGCCGCTATCTGATCATGAAGGAACTTGCACATTTCGTCAAACACATATCTCTGGGTTGGTATATTAAATTGATAAAACGTTTCGAGGACAACACGGGGTGGATTTCTAAGAGGGTTTACCATCCAACCCATCGCCATATTATATAGCGCAACGCGTTCTCTGTTACCAGGAAGCTGACTACGTCTCTGAGGACCATCGGAACCAGCAGACCCATGAACAGGTCCAAGCGAATAAAAGAAGCTAGCCGCAAGGGGAGAATTACGATTACGAGTAGAGGGAGAGAGATACGACACAGGACTAACAAGAGAAGGAGTAGAGACAGTAGCAACGACAGGGGTTAACAAAACAGGAGCAGTAGCGGGAGCAGTAGCGGGAGCAGGAGTGTGTGGAAGCGGAGGAGCAGTAGGGATAGCAACAGACAAAGGAGCAGGAACAGACGGAAGAGCGGGTGCAGGTTGAGGAACAAGCGGAGGAACAATAGGTGGAAGAACAGGTACGGCAGGGACCACAGGAGCTGCAGTACCCTGTACGTACGGAGGTGGCGACTTCATAAGATAGGAGATTAAAGGATCCTCAACTGCCTCTTCCTTCTTATCTGACTCCGTAGGCAAAGCAGGATAACATTTATCTATGGTCATACGCTGTAGTCTCTCAAACACTTCCTTATCCTTATCTTCCTTATCACGCTGGAACTGCTCAGCTTTCTTCACTATGGTAGCAACATTATCTCGCTGACTACGTTTATTCTGTCTGATCTCTTTCTGTCGGGCTTCTTTGCGCCACAACCGAAAGGCATCAAACATGGCCGGCCTTGATTTACGTTCGAACAACTTCATTTCTAGATTATCTAAGATCGACGCCTCGAAGCTACCGTGAGGTGGCCAACGAAGGTCGCCGTCTTTCTTTGTATATTTAATCCAATAATCATTAAAGGTAATCGGGCCTAGCCCATGTTTGCTATACAAGTCATAAGTAGGAGTTCCAACCGGAGGTATCGGACACGAGTCCTCCAGTCGGGAATCCGCACCACAAGGTCTAAAACAACTAAACAAAGTACTGCGACCAGGCATCTTGCACACTAGCCGAGTTTCACAAACTTCAAGGGTTACGGGAGTTACCAAGTCCCAGCAAAGAACAAAACCCTCGGTTTTTGGCGGCTGCAGTCGTCAAACAACACAACAAAGTACCAAGAACCACAAATGCAATGGAACCATGCAACCACTAAGTAACCACAACCAAGAACTCTGGGAGCGACCCACAAATACTTAACTCAAAGATCGATGGCGTCACCAGGAAGGCCCGTCAATCGTCTCGCTATACCAAGGTCTACGCCAGGCGCCAAAACAGGTCTACAGTCAGGGCAGCAGTCCGTCGCAGCCGTCAGGAGGCGGGAATCTTCGCGGGAAAAGTCTTCGGGCCACTTGTTTCGACAACAGGATCGATGAAGCGGAGTGCACCTTCCCTCGGAGATTTCACACGAAGTTCCTCACGATCGTCGGGCTTGGACCGGTACCACTGATGCAGCCCCACGTTGGGCGCCAACTGAAGGACTGGGTTGTTTAAGACCCAGCGGTGCCAGGGCACAACACCTGAAACCTTCGTGGGTAACCTGTTCCGGCGTACAAGTCACAGAGACACGGGACACTTCCTTCGGCGTCAAAGATTCAAGGTTTATTTGCTGCAGGGAACACAGAGATCACGACAAGTACACAGCGTGCAACTTGGGGAGACTGCTTCAAATTGGTTCTGTGGATCGCTCCTTTTATACAGTTTTTACCCATAGGATAACATTGAACACAAAAGTTTACAACCCGGTTCCCACAATTATCCCCCAGAGGGGTCGCTTTGGTCACTTTGAAACACACGAGGTCCGGAACATAAGTGCGGAAACATTTGGCGGTTCCCAACTGTAAAAACCATCTTCCCACCATTAGCAAATTCCAATCAGCAGAAAAATAGATCGAAATAGGAACGAAGACAGGTGCAGAGGAAGACGGAGACAGTGGGGAGATCGGAAAGGGTGTAAAAGGGGAGGTATCGGGAAACACGAGATACAGGCATCAAAGGGACGTGCCTAATGAGATGCACGGCTGAGACAATAAGTCCGTGCGGCAAGATGAGCCTCGAGCGGCGCCATCTGCCTT
Organism: Lissotriton vulgaris; assembly: GCF_964263255.1. NCBI lineage: Eukaryota > Metazoa > Chordata > Amphibia > Caudata > Salamandridae > Lissotriton > Lissotriton vulgaris. Next base: position 17,878 of record NW_028249516.1, on the reverse strand, counting down.
ACAGTAGCATCCCCCTCGTCATAAAGACACTTACAAAGGAACACGTGTCTTCCGCCAGAGCTTGGGAGTCCCAGGGTCGCGAAGCGGACAACGTCCGTTCGCTGGCTACTTGAGGGCAAGAGACAAAATGGATGCCGTATCTAAGATGGAACCCGTGGGTACAGATGAAAAACCCACATTACAAACGAACGGTTAAAGTTAGCACAGCGAAACTGCGCACACTTACTAAACTCGTCATTTGCGGTTCATAGATACCAGACTCGACTATATTTGTGCGAGTCGAATGCACCACTTACAATTGTCACGGAACCTCAAGGGGGCGTGGTCACGCGGCGGCAGCGAGGCAGGCAACGAGGCAGGCAAGGCAAGGGGGCACACGCAGCAGCTGCTGGCCGTGCGGCGCGGGGTGTCCTACAACTAGGTCACACTCACCTGCGTCGCACGGTCGCCATATATGGCCAAGTGCGCTGGGGGGGCGGAGCAGCTGGGAGGCGGGAGCGGGGAGGGTACAGAAGGGAAAAAGGGGCGGGGTTAGCGGCGGTGGCGGGAAGCGGGGAGGGAGTACGAAGGGCGGCAAGACAACAGGGCAAACAGGAAGGAAAACGCAATTACGATCACAAAATTACAGAACAGGCACTAAGGATAGACAAAAACAAAACACTAACAAAACTAAACCACCAGGCGAGCACGGACCACGCCGCTCGATAGAAGAGGGGGCGTGGTGACGCTGCGGCAGCGAGGCAGGCAACGAGGCAGGCAAGGCAAGGGGGCACACGCAGCAGCTGGTGGCCGTGCAGCGCGGGGGTGACCTACAACTAGGTTTATGCAGTGGACTCTCTCAGCGGGGTCTCTGAGACTCCAAGGCCTACATACTGGATCCTTCCCCAAAAAGGGGAGAGGGAGTGCTTTGGCAAGGGGTGCCATACCATACATCAGCTGTGAGTGGCTCCCTCAGCGGGTACGCTGAGACTCCAGAGTATAAATATTGGATCTTTTCCCAACAAGGGGAGAAGGAGTGCTTAGTCAAAGGGCACAAAGGTAAGGGGGATAGGCAGACTAGCAGGCAAGGTGAAAGATTCAGGGGAGAGTGGATAGGAGCTAGGGAGGTAGACAAAGGGAGAAAGAGTACTAAATGGGAACAAATTAAATAATGAGTTATTATATAGCACTGGCTAGACCCGATGGAATCAGAGCGCTTTACGTGAGGGACAATAATGTTGCAAATTACATCAGTTAAAAGTTATGCAAGTATCAAGAAAAGCATTTAAAGAACATAGGGGACAAGGTGAATGGAGCAGGAAGGTTAAGGGGATAGGATGAAAGAGAAAGCGTACGCCTTGCCTATGGTGATGACACGGAACTGAAATACTGTTGATGTTAATCATTAAATCAATCTTTGGTGACAAACACTTTCCTTCTAGCACTAAACGTTCTTAGCACAAAAGAGTCCATCTGAGCTTCGTAAGTAGCCTCTAACCTGCATATCTTCACTTAGAAAACACAGTAGCTGATGGGGAAATAATTCTGTTAACGAAGGTCACTCTCTGTTATTGAGGTGAGAAACATGCAGGTCTTTACCAGCATGTTTCTCAACTCAATAACAGAGAGTGACAAACAAAGCCCCCCCAGAAAGCTAAAGATGTCACTCTCAGAATGTGTGTATGTACTTGATTATTTTGAAAAGGTCATTATGACTGAAATAAAATGAAAAATTTAACACATTCACTAAAATACACTATAACATTATAAATTACATTATGACTCGTGTATGATCAACTCTAGCGATATCAACCTATTCTAAAAGCAATGCATTATATGATAAGCAAATATTATTCAACGCTAAATACTAGCACAAGCTTATGAATGAAAAAATGTACACTCTAATACATTAATATGTGAAATGCAATAGGGGCAGAAAATGCAAAGCTTACGTCACTCTACCCTCTACTCCTTTCTGTATTGTTGGAAGCGTAGTAATCAGTACAGGTGCAGTTCTTCCCTCTTGGATCAATGATTCGCTAATTATATCAGCAGTTCAATTAAGTCTCTCAGTTGTTACTGAGCGGCTGTAGGCCTCAGGACTGCCTCCTCCTCACAGTCTGTGCACACTAGAGGTAGGCCTGCTGCAGTAAAAACATGCAACTGCCTGGCTTGGGACAGGCAAACTCAAGTCACACAATGGTGTTCTAAAGGCAGAAGTGGCTGTCTTCGACTGAGGGCCCTTCTATCGGCTTAACAGTGTCGGCAATAGGTAGGCTTCACGATTACAGTAGCCCACTTTCTCCACACTGGTAAGTATCAATGCTGGTCATTGGGGTTTCCCTGAAGAATAGCAATGAGGCAGTCCACCTACCGGGTGTAGGTCCAGGGGAAGTGACTCCCATTTCCTTCCCACAAAGCCATGGACAAGGCAGACATAGCCACCTAACCAAAGATTGATTCCTCTCGGTTTACTGTTTAAACAAGAACCAGACCATCAATCAGCGTGACTGAGCTTAAAGGTATTTCCTCAGCAGGGGTCACTTTTTCTGCAAGCATAATGCTAAAGCAGTTTTGTTTGACTTTCGCAACAGACTTTTTGGAGTTGCTAAAGCCCATGATGTAGTTCCTAAGAGATGAGAGAGTATATCCACCATTTGAAGGTTCTGATTCTGTGCAGTCACAATGATTCAACCAAATAGTGCTTTGTCTGCTTTCATGCCAATGCTGTTCCCTGACTTCTTCTAGGACATGTTAGTGAAGATTTCTACTTCGTTCATTTGGTGATGAAACTTCTTAATAGGTGGATTATTCTCAAGACGCTCAAGTTTGAAGTCTGTATAGCACTGTTCACCTATTTTCCGTGCTTTAATTATGTCGGAGTCTTTGCAATGACTCCTTTGCCGTGGAGAGACTAATGAGATCATGTGGCTCACCAAATGTCTTTATTCAGCTTTGAGCCAGACTAACAGCTCTCATAACAGTATCTTGACCTTTTTCAATTTGTGACTAATGTCGGTCTGCATGAGTAAGATCTGATCTGTTGTTACGGACCATTTCCCTTATCTGACCCAAAAAGGCGCTTCTGTGTTCAGCCGTCATATATTATCTTTTCACAGCACCTGCCTTGAGGTTGAATTTGTCGTAACATCCGGAGTCTGTCTGTCTTTCTTGACTGTTACCTCCATCGCTTGATTGGCTGGAATTTGTCCAAACAGATTAACATCTGACAGTTCAACTGAATAGCATCTGTTGATTAAGTTGTGGTGTATCTCTGGATCCTTCACTGCAAGTAATGTCATTTCAGAATAGTGTACAGGAAGATATGTAGCGCAGTTCATCTTGTCATATGCAAATCACCATGGGATCACTGAGTGTATGCGGTAAGATGTAAGAAAATGAGTTACTTACCTGTAATTTTAGTTATCCAGTATTGCTATCTTTCACAGACTCACATGCTTGAATCGTCCACGCCGTTGAGGTGGAAGTCTCATAGTGAATATTATGATAGTAGTAATTCATATTATCATTGTCTACAGTGCATTGCAAAGCCACTGAAGTAGCCCATTGATATCCTTTTGTAAAAAGAATCAAAGCTAAAACACAGCCAATGATTATCTTCTAGAACACTCCAGAGAGGCAAACCCTCAGATTTTCCGAGGAGGGTGGGTTGCATGTGAATCTATGACGGATACCAAGAATGGACAACTGAAGTTACAGTTAAGTAACTCGTTTTCTTATCCAGTATTGGATCTTTCAGAGATTCACATACTTGAATCATAAAAGCTAGCAGTTACCGAAGAATATTTATTCAAATTAAACTTTCACGATGGCGGGTACCATATAAATAGGCTTTCCTGTTTTCAGTTTCTATTTTTGGTAAATTCTGGTGGTTTTTTCCCAGTTTTTTTTAATACCTTAAAAAACAGTGGATACACATTTTCGCACTATTAAAAACAAATGAAACAATGTTTTTCCGGTGTTTATGGAATGTTTTGCTTTTAATTATTGCTTGCTTTTTGCACTGATAGTGCATGTTTATAGATAGAGTGTGTACTGGGTATATGAGGACCAAATACATTGTTACAAATCAAACTTATTTTAGTACACCATACAATACTTGTTTAGTGAGTCTTTGGTCATGCTCGCTCTTTCCTTCCTATGTAAACGTTTATCTGTGAAAAGGCCCTCTCAAAATTGGTACTTGAGGAGGGCAACGCCAAAATAGCCAGCACACAATCTGCTAACTCTGGCCAATGACATGCCAATACTGATGCATCTGATGATTGTGATTGTCTAGGACACGGGTACTCATAGTACGACCCGAAGGCAGCCAGCGGCACGGCAAGCCTTCATTGGCGGCCCGTCGAGATTGCAGACATTGTACCTGTGTTTTAAAAAAAAAAAAATTAAAGAGTGTCAGCAAACACCACCGCAGCAGTGCAGACTCTGAGACACTCTGCTCTATGGGGGCCGAGCGATTCACAACAAAGCCTCATTAACAAGTAAATGGTATTTTAAAGATCTGCAAAGTACTCAGGTCTGGCTGTGTGTGCCCGGGAAGCGGGGGTGAGGTGATAGAGGGTGACAGACAGAGGGTGACAGAGAGAGGATGACAGAGGGTGACAGAGAGAGGATGACAGAGGGTGACAGAGAGAGGATGACAGAGGGTGGGAGACAGAGGGAGGTAATCCGGGGAGACAGAGGGAGGGAGACGGAGATAGAGAGACAGACGGAGACAGACAGAGGGAGGTAATCCGGGGAGACAGAGGGAGGGAGACGGAGACAGAGAGACAGAGGGAGACAGACAGAGGGAGACAGACAGAGGGAGAGAGAGGGAGACAGACAGAGGGAGACAGACAGAGGGAGAGAGAGGGAGACAGACAGAGGGAGACAGACAGAGGGAGAGAGAGGGAGGGAGAGAGAGGGAGACAGACAGAGGGAGACAGACAGAGGGAGAGAGAGGGAGGGAGAGAGAGGGAGACAGACAGAGGGAGACAGACAGAGGGAGAGAGAGGGGGAATCAGAGGGAGAGAGACAGAGACAGAGAGAGGGGGAATCAGAGGGAGAGAGACAGAGACAGAGAGAGGGGGAATCAGAGGGAGAGAGACAGAGACAGAGAGAGGGGGAATCAGAGGGAGAGAGACAGAGACAGAGAGAGGGGGAATCAGAGGGAGAGAGACAGAGACAGAGAGAGGGGGAATCAGAGGGAGAGAGACAGAGACAGACAGAGGGAGACAGACAGAGGGAGACAGACAGAGACAGAGAGAGGGGGAATCAGAGGGAGAGAGACAGAGACAGAGAGAGGGGGAATCAGAGGGAGAGAGACAGAGACAGAGAGAGGGGGAATCAGAGGGAGAGAGACAGAGACAGACAGAGGGAGACAGACAGAGGGAGAGAGAGGGGGAATCAGAGGGAGAGAGAGAGAGAGGGGGAATCAGAGGGAGAGAGAGAGAGAGAGAGAGAGAGAGAGAGAGAGAGAGAGAGAGAGAGAGAGAGAGAGAGAGAGAGGGGGGGAATCAGAGGGAGAGAGAGAGAGGGAGAGGGAGAGGGAGAGGGAGAGAGAGAGAGAGAGAGAGAGAGAGAGAGAGAGAGAGAGAGAGAGAGAGAGAGAGAGAGAGAGAGAGAGAGAGAGAGAGAGAGAGAGAGAGAGAGAGAGAGAGAGAGAGACCGAGAGAGAGAGAGAGAGACCGAGAGAGAGAGAGAGAGACCGAGAGACAGGGAGACCGAGGGAGACCGAGGGAGACCGAGGGAGACAGATGGAGGGAGACAGATGGAGGGAGACAGATGGAGGGAGACAGATGGAGGGAGACAGATGGAGGGAGACAGATGGAGACGGATGGAGACAGACAGAGGGAGACTGGGGGAGGGAGACAGAGCGAGAGAGGATACAGACAGAGAGAGACAGACAGAGACAGACAGAGGGAGACAGAGCGAGAGAGAGTGAGACAGAGGGAGACAGAGGGAGACCGAGGGAGACCGAGGGAGACAGAGCGAGACAGAGAGAGAGGGAGAGAAATAGAGGGAGGGAGACAGGAAGAGAAATAGAGCGAGGAGCAAGGGAGGAAGAAAGAGGGAGGGAGGGAGACAGGGACAGACAGACAGATAGAGGCAGAGACAGGGACAGGTACAGAGAGAGGCAGAAACTGAGACAGACCGAGGCAGAGAGACAGGGAGACAGAGGGAGAGAGAGAGGGAGGGAGGCAGAGAAAGACGGAGACAGAGAGACCAAGAGAGAGGGAGACAGAGGGAGGCAGAGGGAGACAGGGAGGGCGTCAAGGGGAGAAAGATAGAGGGAGATAGGCAGGGGGAGGCAGACAGAGGGAGGGAAACAGACAAAGGGAGGGAGACAGAGAGAGAGGGAGACAGAGGGAGAGAGAGCGGGAGTCAAGGGGAGAAAGACAGAGGGAGGAAGACAGAGGGAGTGAGCCCGAGGGAGGGAGACCGAGGGAGGGAGACCGAGGGAGGGAGAACGAGGGAAGGAGACCGAGGGAAGGAGACCGAGGGAAGGAGATCGAGGGAAGGAGACCGAGGGAGTTAGACCGAGGGAGGGAGACCGAGGGAGGGAGAACGAGGGAGGGAGACCGAGGGAAGGAGACCGAGGGAAGGAGATCGAGGGAAGGAGACCGAGGGAAGGAGACCGAGGGAGAGGGAGACAGGGGGTAAGGGAGACCGGGAGGGAGACAGAGGGAGGGAGACAGAGGAAGGGAGAGAGAGGGAGGGGGACAGAGGGAAGGAGACAGCGGGCGAGGGAGACAGAGGGAGGGAGGGAGACAGAGGCAGGGAGACAGAGGGAGGGAGACAGAGGGAGGGAGACACAGGGAGGGAGACACAGGGAGGGAGACACAGGGAGGGAGACACAGGGAGGGAGACACAGGGAGGGAGACACAGGGAGGGAGACACAGGGAGGGAGACACAGGGAGGGAGACAGAGGATGCCATTGTATGCGATTTAATGCATAGGACCTTCATATGAATTGGGGGGGAATCTGCTGTTTAAATTACATTGCGGTTATGTCCCCAAGTTGGAATTGAATGGCAATGCTTTTGAGTGGGTCGGGCTGAGTGCTCTTATCAGTTTTTACTACATATCTAAAATAGTGAGTGTGTAGTTGCCTTGTTTCCATTGTTTAATTGGAATTTTTTTTTTTATCGTCCTCTATTAGCAGCAGATTCATACATATGTGTTAAATTATTGTATGCATTAAATCGCATACAATGGCATCATATACAACGGTAATGCAACACCACAAAGAGTATATAAATAACTCGTGGGTGTTTGTTGACAAAAACAAAGTTTCAAACTTGCTATCAGAAACTACATATACCAGAATGCCTTAAGACAAAAATGCCATAAATATGGAAAGTGAAAAGGGACAAACTGTATGATACTGCTGTGAGAAGGAACTACAGATTCGAAACGCGTAGGCTTCTACAGTTGTGAAATAAACTAATTTAATTTACCAAGCGGAGTGCCAAGAGTATTCATTGTTTGTGTGGGATACAATACGAGACTCTGTCCTGGTCTCGACTCTGGCACCAACTGAAACGTGCTCCCTCTGCGACAGGACAATTGGTGTTGATATATATATCTATATATATATTCACTGAAAAAACCATAGGTTTCACACCAATTATAGTTAGGAATTAGCATTTAAAAAACCTTTGAAATTCACTGAAAAAACCATAGGTTTCACACCAGTTATAGTTAGAATTAGCGTTTAAAAAACCTATTAAATTCATTGACAAAACCATATAGGTTTCACACCAGTTATAGTTAGCTGGAAATGTTACTGGCATAAAACCATTGAAATTCCCACGTTATAGTTAGTTGGACTCACTATAACTTGCGCGCCTGCAATGCACTGCTGATGACGTCACATATTACATCACTCATGACATGGTCAGTGACATCATATACTATAACTACACAATGGCGACCGCCAGTAGGTAATATATATATATATATATATATATATATATATATATATATATATATATATATATATCTATATGGCCGACTGAGTAACAGCTCAATAAACCAACAAACTTTTAAACTTACCTGGGTCTGTGCTCCATGTTTCTTTTCGAGAGGAGAGAGCGCCTGCATCCTGCTTGTGGAGTGGAGTGGCAGAGATATATATATATATATATATATATATATATATATCTTCCCCAGCTGGGAAAGATTGAGTCGCACAACATCACGGGGGGTTTCAAAATGTATTCAAGGCGGACATGCATGCTATTTTTCCCAATGCATTTCGGACACTCTCTCGGCCTTCTTCGGGGGATAAGAGTCTTTCAGACAACAATGTGCTTCGCCTTCGGAACCAGTGCTTGTTTGATCCTTTTTAATTACTTCCCTCTGGTGGGCATTACAATAAGCAGTTTGCAAGGCTTTCTGATAGCCGTAGGTTCGATGTCTGTGTAGGTCCGCCTTTGAAGTGCTGCCGTGATTTCCCCACACACCTCTTTAGTGCACGTTAGGGACTCCAACCAGGCTCCAGTTCCTGGCGGCAGCCGCTGCCCTGAAGCTTTCCGCTGTTGAGCACAAACGTCCTTTTGCGGGCAGGTCTGGCGCTCTTCTAGAGGTGCGTAACTCCGCGGCTGGACAACGCCGTAAGTAACATTTCCCAGCTGGGAAAGATGGAGTCGCACAACATCACGGGGGGTTTCAAAATGTATTCAAGGCGGACATGCATGCTATTTTCCCAATGCATTTCGGCCACTCTCTCTGCCTTCTTCGGGGGAGAAGAGTCTTTCCGACAACAATGTGCTTCGCCTTCGGAACCAGTGCTTGTTTGATCCTTTTTAATTACTTCCCTCTGGTGGGCGTTACAATAAGTAGTTCGCAAGGCTTTTTCCGGTATCCGTAGGTTCGATGTCTGTGTAGGTCCGCCTTTGAAGTGCTGCCGTGATTTCCCCACACGCCTCTTTAGTGCACGTTAGGGACTCCAACCAGGGTACAGTTCCTGGCGGTGGCCGCTGCCCTGAAGCTTTCCGCTGTTGAGCACAAACGTCCTTTTGCGGGCAGGTCTGGCGCTCTTCTAGAGGTGCGTAACTCCGTGGCTGGACAACGCCGTAAGTAACATTTCCCAGCTGGGAAATATGGAGTCGCACAACATCACGGGGGGTTTCAAAATGTATTCAAGGCGGACATGCATGCTATTTTCCCAATGCATTTCGGCCACTCTCTCTGCCTTCTTCGGGGGAGAAGAGTCTTTCCGACAACAATGTGCTTGTTTGATCCTTTTTAATTACTTCCCTCTGGTGGGCGTTACAATAAGTAGTTCGCAAGGCTTTTTCCGGTATCCGTAGGTTCGATGTCTGTGTAGGTCCGCCTTTGAAGTGCTGCCGTGATTTCCCCACACGCCTCTTTAGTGCACGTTAGGGATAGATATATATGTATATTCCCAACAAATGACCTCCTTCCAGGCCACCTTATGAGGTGCACACTGGAGGTTAATTTCAATTCTCTTTATTCTCCACTCGACAACACAACTGACAGATGGGTTTCGGATATATATATATATATAGATATATATATATATATATATATACATATATATATATATCAATGTGCCCTGAAGCATTAGGAGAGCACTCAACACAGCCTGTCATCTGACTTTAAACATGCAGCCTGCATTCCTATTTCACTTAATTTTTCATTTGCCGACGCGTTTCAAGGTTCACTGACCTCGTCATCCTGGGCTGAACAAACGGCATCAGAAGCCCCAACTTGTTGATTTCCGGCTTTTATTCATTTGCATAATCACATTTGCTCTCGGTGAGCGTGAGTTCATTTAATCACAATCAAAGTGCTTGATGGGAGATGGAGTTACTACCAAGGTAAGCATTACTTATAGTAAGTTCTGATAGTCTGTTTGAATTTTCATCAATTATTTCCTTTGTAGGCTGTGTCCCAGGATGCAGACTCGATCTGCATAGGAAGTATGCTGATCCAGATTCGAAGGTTCAAACCGGCAGCCTCGCTCAGCTGGACAGTATTTCCACCAACTGCTCGATGGTGCAGGTCCCCACGACTGGAACCGCCGTGTAGAAATTTTGAAACCAATGTGCCATGAAGCATTAGGAGCGGACTCAACACAGCCTGTCATCTGACTTTAAACATGCAGCCTGCATTCCTGTTTCACTTAATTTTTCATTTGCCGACGCGTTTCAAGGTTCACCGACCTCTTCATCCTGGGCTGAACAAACGACATCAGAAGCCCCACCTTGAGGGCGCTATATATATATATACGAAATTGGTAAATTGTAACTCTGACTATACGGTCTATTGTCTGATATGTCCCTGTGGGAAGAGATATGTAGGGAGCACAGTAAAACCAACTAAACTCAGGGTCCTTGAACATATGAGGGCTATCACCTCAAAGGATCCAAGCTACCCAGTAGCTCGTCATTTCGAGCAGGTACACGACAGCAATAGCAATCTCTTGACTTATTTTATTCTGGACCAATTAGTCAGAACAGAAAGAGGGGGCAACTGGGTGAAAAAACTAAGAACTCTAGAATCAAGATTTATCATCCAGTTACAGACCAAGACCCCGGGAGGGATGAATAATGAGGAAGAGATGTGGACTCACATCTAAATAATCCCTTCAAGTCTCTTACTCTGTTTTCTTGTAAACCTGGAAAAATAGACATTTATACTGCCTTCTTATAGACAGAGATGTTTGTCCCGTTACCACATATATTTTTCAAAAACTGAATTTATTTTGTTCATTGGTGAATCACAGTGACAATTCCGAACAGTATTTGTTTGAATGTTTAAAAGTATATTGTTATGCCCATTCAGGGCTAGATTGTACTGTATTACAATAATTATGGTTTGTCTCTTAGTGGGCCATGGTACTGTGAACCTTTTGTGATGTTCATTGAGGAATCGCAGTGAACACCCCGTTTCAAAGGTACCCGCGGCACAGGTGCCATTAAAATACAAATAAAAAGCATAGGATGCAGCGAACTGATGTAAACGTAATTTCAGATGTGATTATGTTGAGATTTAAACTAAACCAACATTCTGATATACATGAGTGCTCCTACTGCATTTTGAATTGATCAATTACAATTAGCACATTAGCTGTTATAAGATGGCCGCCGTGAAAGTGAGGAAATAATTACTATATGTGCCTTTCTTTATGTTGATGTTTATTTTCGTTGAAAACACGTGACCTATGTTAATCACGGTTTTGTTTAAAACAATGGTCAAAACTAATGTCAGTTTACACTGACGAAGGCGGCAATGCCAAAACGCGTTTGTAGACTGATTTTGCTGAAAAGGTTTTGTGAATTAAAGATCTGGCGAGCCTACGCTATATTGACTTGGAGTGCTCTCATTTTTGGAAAAACCCGAGGATTGGGGGATTTCGGCGTTGTTTAATACGTAACGCATACCACCGTGCGAGAGAGGCACCCGTGGACGAGTGGAGCGGCGGTTGGTGGAACCAGCGTGCCATAAAATTGGATTACCGACTGGCCCCGCCGGAGAAGCGTGCGAGCAGCACAACTTTGAAAAACAAGCGGCATTTCGTGACACAACCCGGAGAAGGACGACCGATCGTGAGGAAACTCGGCGATTGGGAGAATCTGGAACGGGTGAGTGGACGGCGCTGATATTGCTTTATAATAATCCGGCAGACCACGCACAGCCTGAGCGAAAGGCAAAAGCCGCACACAGAATAATTCAACCTTCCAGCACAGGAAATGTTCACAGATAGTGAAAGGGAGAAAGCGGCAGACTCTCTGTTTATACCCCAAACGGGGGCACGAAAAAAAGACATTCCATCGCAGACAGCGGCAGCACCCGACACGCTCACGAAGCTATTTTCCACACTTGAAAAAACTTACGAGCGAGAAATCCGCAAGTGGTGGGAGGCCACCAGTCTACAAAAATATTTGGAAGTTGGGCGAGTCCCAAGGGGATTAAGGATTCTATTAGTCCCTTCGTATGAGAAACCCAACAACGACCTATTAAGAGAGTGGTCAGAATTCATGAATGATGTCATGCAAGGGATGCTAAAACTGCTGGTAAAGCATGCATGGAATGATAGGACTAAATTACAGGAGGAAATCAAGGACATTGAAGATAAGATTAGCGGCGATAAAGACACAAAGAAGTGCGAGGAGTTACGAGATCAGATGAAAAAAAGGTTGATTGATTATGAAAATACAATCAAATTGAGGAAACAATCCAAGTTCATCCGTGATGAAAAAGATTATGCAAATGGGAGAATATTGACATTTGCACGGAAGTACGACGCCCCAAGGAAAACACTACAACAAGAGAAATTAAAAAATAGAACTCCTGCCAGTACTGAGGAGTCTGAAATTTCTGAGGACGAGTCAGTTAAGGCGAAGAATACAGGAGAATCTAGAGGTGCAGAAGGGGGTGACGACCACTTAGCAGCAAGAGCAGCCACTCCAGAGTCCGATCCTTTTTTCGAGGAATACAAGGTAATCAGAGGACTCAGACAGCGACCCGCAGCAACCACACACCCACCAAAAACACCAAAAGGAAAACGAGGAGGGGCAGGCGGGGGCGCCCAAGGAAGATCCACCCCAGTAGTGACAAGGAGCACTCGAGGGAAGAACTGGAAATGAATGTGATGAATCCGAAAGAAAATACTATAATAAATCTATCGGATAGAGAATTAACCGCAAAGGAAGAAGAACTGTTAAAACTTGGACTAACCTTTTGCCCGACTCCGGCATTTGATTACACGCAGACACGGATAGATCTATTTAGATTTATTAGAAAACTAAAATTGCAGAAGATACACACTCTTAACCCCAAAGTAGATGATGGAACCAGAATTGAAGAGATTGACCCATTAGCAACGATAATGAGCAAAGACTTACAAGCTATTGCGGTGGCACAGACTATGATTGGAACGAGCCACTCGCAAGATTGGGATATTCAACCCACACAGACTTTGGAGGACTGTGGAATCATACAGCAGGGTTGCAAAAGTGGAATGACCATTAAATCAAAAACCAATCCGAGGACACCGCATGATGGAATCGACACTTTTCAGGAAATAGTCATTGAAGAATTGAAATATCTACAGACGGAAAGTTTCAACCACAACAGGAAAAATCTGAGTAAGGAGGAATGGGCTGTTATCCAAAATCTCAAAGAAGATGAAAATATCATTATAAAACCCAGTGACAAAGGGGGAAATATTGTCATCTTGAAACGCAGCCAATATGAGGATGAGGCCCTCTCCCAATTGAATAATAGAGAACATTATGTGGAGATAAAGAGGACGAAATACACAGAGAGCATCAAAGCCTTCAATGATTTGATTGAGAAATGGAAGGATAAAGGAATATTGGACTTTAAAGATTGGAAGAACCTGAAGTGCGATTTCCCTCAAATTGCAACGTTCTATCACCTACCAAAGGTGCATAAGAGCAAAATATGGCCTACTGCTAGACCAATCGTGTCTGCTAAAGACAGCTTATTGGAGAAAACTTCGAGCTATATCGACAGCTTCATTGCCCCATTTGTGAAAGATCTCAGTTCGTATCTTAAGGATACGAAGGACTTTTTGAGAATTATACAGGATGTGAAATGGGAAGAGGACATGATCCTAATAACTTTGGACATTGCCAGCCTATATACGTCTATTAGACACGCAGACTGTCTCATGGCAATGAAAAGCTTCCTAGAATACAGACCTATTAAGTATCGAAGCCACAACGCCATGTTGTTGGAGCTCACAGACTTCTGTTTAAGAAATAACATCTTTTTGTTTGCAGGAAAACTGTATTTACAACTGCAGGGACCGCCATGGGCACGTGCTTCGCCCCCAGCTACGCGAACCTTTTCGTGGGCTGGTGGGAGAAGCACGTGGCCTGGGCGGGGGAAAATGACAGGTGGATGGACAACATTGTCCTGTGGACCCGCTACATCGACGACTTGTTCTTGGTGTGGCGGGGACCACAGAATGAGGCTGAAAAATACATCTCTGAGTTGAACAAAAATAATCTGAATCTCAGTTTCACGAGCAATGTCAGCAAGAGTGAGGTATTCTACTTGGACCTCCGGGTCTATGTGGAAAATGACAGAATACAAACCGGCGTCTATAGAAAACCTACGGCGGCAATACTATATTGCACTCACGCAGCTACCATCCCCGTAGTGTCATTAATAACATCCCTTTGGGAGAGTTTTTGCGAATGAAACACAACTGCTCAACCACACAGGAGTTAGAGAGAGCCAAGGAACAGTCCAAAAGAAGATTCTCACAGAGAGGTTATGGGAGAGGAATTTTGGATCAAGCAGAAGTGAGAAGCAATCTAGTGGAGAGAAAAGACCTGTTAACTGATAAACCCAGGTCCCCAGACACTAAGATCAGACTAATTACCGATTTTTCAGAAAAATCCCCAGAAGTCTTCAACATAATGCGAAAAAACTGGAAGATTTTGAAATCAGATTCTGTAATCGGGAAGTCAATATCTGATTATCCCCTAATCACTTATAGAAAGGGGAATTCTTTTAAAGATCACCTAGTGAACAGTCACTATGAAAAGAAAAGAAAGAGAAAAGTAACTGTTTCAGGCTTCTTTCCTTGTATGAAGTGCAAGGCCTGTAAAAACTCTCAAAAGGTCAAGGAATATCAAATTCCAGGCAGGAAAAAGAAGGGTAAAATAACGAAATTGGTAAATTGTAACTCTGACTATACGGTCTATTGTCTGATATGTCCCTGTGGGAAGAGATATGTAGGGAGCACAGTAAAACCAACTAAACTCAGGGTCCTTGAACATATGAGGGCTATCACCTCAAAGGATCCAAGCTACCCAGTAGCTCGTCATTTCGAGCAGGTACACGACAGCAATAGCAATCTCTTGACTTATTTTATTCTGGACCAATTAGTCAGAACAGAAAGAGGGGGCAACTGGGTGAAAAAACTAAGAACTCTAGAATCAAGATTTATCATCCAGTTACAGACCAAGACCCCGGGAGGGATGAATAATGAGGAAGAGATGTGGACTCACATCTAAATAATCCCTTCAAGTCTCTTACTCTGTTTTCTTGTAAACCTGGAAAAATAGACATTTATACTGCCTTCTTATAGACAGAGATGTTTGTCCCGTTACCACATATATTTTTCAAAAACTGAATTTATTTTGTTCATTGGTGAATCACAGTGACAATTCCGAACAGTATTTGTTTGAATGTTTAAAAGTATATTGTTATGCCCATTCAGGGCTAGATTGTACTGTATTACAATAATTATGGTTTGTCTCTTAGTGGGCCATGGTACTGTGAACCTTTCGTGATGTTCATTGAGGAATCGCAGTGAACACCCCGTTTCAAAGGTACCCGCGGCACAGGTGCCATTAAAATACAAATAAAAAGCATAGGATGCAGCGAACTGATGTAAACGTAATTTCAGATGTGATTATGTTGAGATTTAAACTAAACCAACATTCTGATATACATGAGTGCTCCTACTGCATTTTGAATTGATCAATTACAATTAGCACATTAGCTGTTATAAGATGGCCGCCGTGAAAGTGAGGAAATAATTACTATATGTGCCTTTCTTTATGTTGATGTTTATTTTCGTTGAAAACACGTGACCTATGTTAATCACGGTTTTGTTTAAAATAATGGTCAAAACTAATGTCAGTTTACACTGACGAAGGCGACAACGCCGAAACGCGTTTGTAGACTGATTTTGCTGAAAAGGTTTTGTGAATTAAAGATCTGGCGAGCCTACGCTATATTGACTTGGAGTGCTCTCATTTTTGGAAAAACCCGAGGATTGGGGGATTTCGGCGTTGTTTAATATATATATATATATATATATATATATATATATATATATATATATATATATATATATATATATATATATATATATATATATATACCAAATTTATAAAGGAGCATGTAAAAACATAGCAATAACATGTCAACAGAATATCACTGAATTGAAATGAATTAAACAACTCCAAAACAGAGCTTACCTTATTGAAAATGGTTGAGTAAGACTGCTTGTCCTACCACCGCTTCCGCCTCTGTAGCCAAATCCAAGCAGTAATGCCGCATAAATGTATGCACACTTCTCCATGTTGATGCAAGGCAAATTCTGTCCAATGGCACTCACTCAAGAAGCGCCGCTGAGGACGATGCTGCTCTCATAGAATGAGCCTTAGACTTGAAAGTAGGTGTCCTGCCCGCTTTAGAATGGAAGAAATGAATAGTGGCTGCAATCCACATGGCAATCATTGCTTTAGTCACTGCAACACCTGATCTTTGAAAACCATAGGAGACGAACAACTGATCAGATTTTGGGCTGTTCTTAGTATTTCAAAAATAACATTTGATACATCTTTTTATATCCAAACTATGAAGAGCTTTTTCAGTCGAGGAAATAGAATTTGGAAAAAAAATCTCAGAATAACTGGCTCATTTAGGTGGAAAGTAGAGGGTACTTTTGGAATGAACACTGGGTTTGTTCTAAGCAGTACTTAGTCATTAGAATAATGACAGTAAGGTTCTTTAATCCTGAACGCTTGAATCTCGCCGACTGGCTGATGTAAGAACCAACAATAATGCAACTTTCCAGGTAATATATGTGAGCTCAGCTCTGTGTATAGGCTCAAAGGGGGACTTCATAAGTTGTGCAAGAGCCATATTAAGTCTTCGTTCAGGTGGAGGAGCTCTAATTTGAGGGAAAACTCTGAAAAGTCCTTTCATGAACTGTTTCACCAGTCAACATGAACAAAGAGAAAAACCTCCAGAGGATCGTCTGGAAGTAAAAATAGAAGCACGTTGTGGTTTAATAGAAGTGTCAATGAGGCGTGATTTAGCCAGGGAGAGAAGATAAGCAACATTTGATCTGGAGGAGAATCAAACGGATGCACATTATTTTGAAGACACCATGAACAGAATTGCTTCCATTTGAGACTAAGTTTTAATAGTAGATATTGCCCTTGCTTTAGACAGAATGTCTTTACAGTCCTATGGCAGGTCTAGGTCCTTAACCCCTTTACTGCTAAGGCATTATTATTCTTATCATATAATTTCCATTGAAATCAATGGAAAGTCCATGACGAGTTACCCTTGTCATTAGCAGCCAAGAGGTTAAAGATATTGAGTTCAGTAACCATGCATGCAACTGTAGTGACAAGGGACTTGGATGGAGAATTTGGCCCTTGCTCATTGTTAACAGAGTTGATAATATCGGAAGGCGATAAGGTTTGCATTCTAAGAGCAGAAGAAGCTCTGTGAACCCATGTTGGCATGACAAACACGGAGCAATGAGGATCAGATGACATGGTTCCCTTTTAATTTTCATCAGAAGCTTTGGCATTAATGGGTAAGGGGGAAAGGTGTAAGTGAAGATCCCCGACCTTATTAGAAAAGCATTTCCCCGCGATCCTCTTTCTGGTTCTCAGCTGGCAAAGAACTGGCACTTCCGGTTCATTTCATAGGTAAGAGATTCCAGTTGGGCTTGCCCCATCTCTGGAAGATGAAATTGAGAACTGTCTGATCCAGTTCCAATTGCTCCTGATGACACCAAATGCAGAAACGCTTTAACTTGAGGCGGTACCTCTTGTCTGTACTGTCCGACCTTGCTTTGGCTAGGATATTGCGGCATTCACTAGACATTTTAAAATGTCTGAATTCATTGCATTCAGGTGCCATGCTGACAAATGCAGGCTCTTGAGGTTCTGGAGTAGTATCTGTCCCCGGTTCCTAGTCAAAAGATCTGGAATCACAAGAAGTCTGAAATGTGGGACTTGCGATAGAAGAAGCAGTTCAGTGAACAAGTGTTGACGAGGATCAGTTTGCATGGCTCGACTTTCATTTTTCTCAGGACTTTTTAAGAAGAGGAATGGGGGAAAAAGCGTAAGCAAAG